>NW_027171916.1:160000-280000 GCF_036898095.1 Palaemon carinicauda
TTTTACTTTTTTAATATATTCGTCTCGTATTATTATTATTATTATTATTATTATTATTATTATTATTATTATTATTATTATCTAAGCTACAACCCTAGTTGGAAAAGCAGGAAAGGAAATAATGAAATAAATAGAATAATGTGGTTGAATGTACCTTCAAGCAAGGGAACTATGTCTTGGATTAGAGTTCTCTTGCTTGAGGGTACACTCAGGCACACTATTCTATCTTATTTCTTTAACTCTTATTTTTTTGAAGTTTTTATAGTGTATATATGAAAGATCTGTTCTAATGTTGTTACTGTTCTTGAAGTATTTCATTTCAATTGTTTATTTCTTCTCTTTTAGTTTATTTATTTCCTTTCCTCACTGGGCTATTTTTTCCTGATGGAGCCCCTGGGCTTATAGCATCCTGCTTTTCCAACTAGGGTTACAATAATAATAATAATAATAATAATAATAATAATAATCTGGTTAGTCAATGTACCAGTAGCACTCTAGTGGTAGTATCTCGACGGGTGGCTGGTACCTTGGCCAACCTACTACCTGCTAAGAAATAATCACGAATTTTATTTGTTCACATCTAGTCATAGCATATTACATTACTGAAAATTCGTTGGTAATTAATTATATTTAATTTGAAGACCATGCAATTTATTTAAAACTGCAATGTAGTGTTTTAAAAGCCATAATGAAAGAATAATGTTGAAGCTGTAACGACAAATTTAATATTAACTGGATTAGATATGATATATTAAAAATATTTTTAATATTTAATTGTGATTTACGAAAGTATATGGTAGATAAGTGGTTTAAAATACATTTCCCTTCGTGGCTCGCAACGCTGTTGGAACGTTGACAAAAATGTAAACAAAGTCACATGATCAGTCATCCAGGGTTGCCATTCGTACGATAATTATAGTACGTGTACGATTATTTTGGGTCCGGTACGATGTACGATACATGCCTAAGGTATAAACAATGTAGTTGTGTGTGGGTTTAATTAAACAAATATACTCAAATATTTTGAAATAAGTCAATCATGTAACACCCTAATAATTATATTGAAACTGTGTACGATAATTTTGGTTGAAAAACGACAATTTTAAGGCTCATGTACGATAATTCAGTCGAAACAATCTGGCAACCCTGTAGTGACTTCTACTTAAAACATGGCCACCGGCCGCCTGGACTCTCAGGCAGTCTTCCACTCGAGGCTACTGACGTTTTATAGTTAATTTCATCCCACTTTCGATGCCAAAAATTGCGTAATGTAAGTGATTTCATACTGCTAAATAGGTGTTGTGACAGAAATAGGGCGTTCCTTCAATATCGCATAAATGCTTTATTTGTCAAAGGTGTCTGTCACGTTTGGGCTGAAGTCATGTCAAATGAAACCAGCCATTTTTAATTAGTAATGTGAATTATCCAATGGGAAGGAACCCTATTTGGCCACGGGGAGCCATTTCGGTGAAGCCCATTTCCTATGGACCGTACATTGTTCTTTGGAGCTTCCTGTAGCAGGGATGCAGAAAACTAAATTATGTTAAGACAGTTTATATGACGAATTTAACATTAAATCTCGAGATCTATTTTCATTATTTGTTACTTCTCATAAGTTTATTTCTTTTCCTCACTAGGCTATTTCTACTTTTAATATTAATTGGTAGGCTTACAATTTCAATTAGGGTATATACGTCTATGATATTCAGCTGCAAAGGTCAACAGATGGCCCGATTTCATATTGCAAATGTTTTCTTGCTTACTGCATTAAAATATAAAATTTATTAAGAGTATTTGTTATGAATTTATTATGAATTTTGATACAATATAAGAGATTTTATTTCATTTGGGTTTGTCTCCAAATGTTTAAGTTGAGAACTATCTGTATTTTATTATTTTTATCAAAATTATAATTATAATTAATTGCTAAGCTATAACCATAGTGGGAAAAACAGGATGCAATAAACTCAGGGGCTTCAACAGGGAAAATACCCCAGTGTGAGGAAAGGAAATAAGGAAAAAATAGAATATTTTAAGGTATTTATAAAGTATGTTACTTTTAGGGGTATAGAAAAATCGTTGGTAGTAGCATAGAAAATGTCGACCAATTGACGTTGTGCCAGAGTTGTAATAAGTCGAGAGAATGTCCTAACCTAAGGCACGCCCACCTAACCCTACATTGATTGCCAAGTCTTTTAGCTTAGTGGATATGTCGGTAAATGTGTAGGAGAGCTCCGCGGAAGATCTTGAAGAATTTAAACACCTACAATTCACTATTATATCATATAGAACGCTTATATAATAGTCAATATATGAGCAGCTTCTATTTAACGAAGATATTCGTGTGTATAGTTATGTTTCACTTGGATTTTTTCTAAGTGTTTGTTTTTGTTTACTGTGTGATGTCTTGGCTAAAATGAGCTGTTTCACCGCCTTACTGCATATGGCAGACTAGTTCTCAATGCTATTCTAACCAATAACAGGTGTTTTCTTGACGTCACACTGTTTGAAAACCAATCATGGCGGTTTTTACAAATCTAGCCAATGCTGACACTTATTACTTCACTTATCCCTGCTATTTTTCCACCAGTTACCACAGTTTACGTGAAGTTCCGCGGAGGAATATTTTTGTACGTCTCTGATCTCCCTTCAAACTGAAAAGCTCATTTTGCCGTGAAGTATGGAGCAATTAGCAGGACCTTCATCCTGTTCCGACTGTGTCACTTGTGACAATTGCTTTATTTCTTATGGGGATTTTTGTGTACATTATTCAGGGAAAGTTGATTTGCTAATTGCATTTGCTCAACGTCATGGTTTGATTTTGGCAGAGAAAAAGTGCCCTAATTGTGAAAATGTGTGCCGTATAGATTACAACAAATTAGCATTCCGGTGTGATCATAGTGTGGTTACTCGTGGGAAAAGGAAGAGGAGGTGCAATTTTTTCGTGTCTTGTTTCAAAGGTACATGGTTTGGAAACGCAAAGTTAGATATTGAGACTAATTTGAAGTTTGTGTTCCTTTTTTTTGCAAAAGGCGTTTTCATTTGAATTTGTTTCGTTTGAACTGAAACTCAATGTGGCCTTAAGGGGGGGTCGCAGGGGGGGCGGAGCCCCCCCCGGTAAGCCTAGGTAGGGGTACAGGGCCCCATAGGCTAGGTTAGGTGGGTGTCTTAGGTTCGGTGGTGCCCTGAAAATTACTGTGGCCTTAAGGGGGGGTCGCAGGGGGGGCGGAGGCCCCCCCCCCCCCCCGGTAGGCTTAGGTAGGGGTACATGGCCCCCAGGGTAGGGTAGTTAGTTGTATTAGGTTCGGTAGTGCCCCGAAAAATCACTTTTCTCCTCCTCCCCCCACCCAAAAACCCCGCTTCCCACTGGGGTCCCCCATAATTGTAGTTGTAGGTTTATGCTTACATTTTCTGTGTAAGAGTTAGGTGGTTGTAGGAGGATTATCTCACAGTTTCAAGGTAACTGTAGCTCTAATTTACTGTTTTCTTTCGTTTTCTACTTTTAGAAACTTTTAAACCGAGCGCGGAGGTCTCCTACACAATTACCGATATGTCCTAACCTACTGTAGGGTACTCCCTACCTAACCCTACTTCATTTGCCGTGTGTCCTTTACCATAAGGGATCGCTGAAAATGGTAAATATTAGAAATGATAGAAAGACATTAATTAGCCCTTTTACCCCCAGGGTATTTGGAAATTTCCAACCCTTAACCCCCATGTGGTTATTTTTTTTTCAAGCACATTTTGCATTATATTTTTTTTAAATTGCTCTAACCTCCGTAATCTTTGTCATAGAGAGGTCAGGTTGGTCTCATTCTCTTGGAAAATGCCTGAAGTTTCTCAAAAAATTAAAAAAAAATATTAAAAAAATTATAAATAGCAGTTTTTTGCAAGGACGTACCAGTACGTCCATGGGGGGTAAAGGGATGAGTTTTGTGAAACGTAGCAGTACGTCCTTTGGGGGTAAAAGGGTTAGTAGCAAGGGTAGAATGTAAACTGTGTGGGGGCAGAAACTGAAGACCTCTCTCATTTCATTCTTTACTGTCCAGACCTTAGCGACGAGAGAAGGAAAATATTAAAAAACTACAGGGTTGTTGTGGCGGGTGTGATAACGTCCCAGACTGGTGAACTGGAAAGGCGAAACTGAACTGATACTTTAATTTCTAGCCAAATACATGAACCATATATTTTTCCTACTCTATCTTGTGTTTTATGCATTTCTGACGTTGCTTATTGGGGAAAACCACCCAATCATGAGGTTTTGGACCCCCATTATACAAAGACAATTACAGGGGACACTAGTCAGAAACCGTGTTTTTTTTTGGGGGGGTGAGGAAAGGCCAAAAATAAGTGATTTGCAGCAATAATAATGGTCAGAAATAGAAAGTAAACACAAGATAATCAGTTGGATAAATATATGGTTCATGTAAGTGGATGAAAATTAAAGTATTACAATTTTCTATGATTCACTTAACGTCCTTCTAAAGGGGGTTTGGTCTGCCATTGCTCACTTTGGTTGCAAATAGGTGTAATCTCACTGCTCCTATGTTCTGGCAAGCGGTATGTGGATGTGGTGTGTACACCACCCCCGGGGTCACTTTCGGTGATTTTTTTTTTTTTTACTTTCACATGATCAACAAATGCTATACACTGAACGGAGAGCATTTTCATCCTAATCAATTGCCGATATAGATTAGATTACACTAAATCTCAAAATAGATTGTACTTTCCTCTTGGAGATGTCTTTTCATGTTGGTAGTACAGTAAAGTTGAAACTGAAAGTTAGGGTGGAAAAAATTGGCTTTTGTATAACAACATCCGAGAACTTGTGCATAAATATTTGGAAACTAGTAATTGGTTACAATTGGTTAAAAAAAAAAAAAAAAAAAACGGGTAATGATTACATTATTGTTAATACACAGAAAACTCCCCAAACTGCTTGGAACCAATGCATGCGCAGTAACTCGCCATCAGTCTCTCAAATGTAAACAATGGCCTTGGAATGAAAAATATACTAAACATTTTAATCGATCGATACACAAGTTATCATGGCCCAGACCCCATTAAACATAGAGAAAAGGCCAAGCTAGCCAGCACTTGTTCATTTCTTATAGTGAATTCCAGTGTTTTTAGTAATTAAAGTATCATACATCAACTCTGAAAACAATGAAAAGTGTATATTTTGTTAGTGAAAGTATTAAAGAAGTCCTGTCTATGAACAGAGCACAACAGATTACTGACGTTAAATGTAGAGCCATAGAATACCGGAGGATTGACCCACAATCTCTGGTAAAACTGACCCAGAGTGGTTTGGAGGACTGACCCATAATGTTTATTTTCTTTTCTAAAGCTAATTCTTTGGTATTATTGGGGCAAACCACCCGTTCATGAGTTTTTGGATCCCTTTATATAAAGACAATTTTGGGGGACCCCAGTGGGAAACCGGCCAAACATGGTTATTTAACACTTTTGAGATATGCATAAAGGTACAGAATCTAACAAACCCACCTAACCTAACCTAGTAGTTCCCAGGTCACAAGCCCCCGGACCCCCTTCCCAGGTCACAACCCCTAGCTGGAGCCAAGCCCCCGGACCCCCTTCCCAGGTCACAACCCCTAGCTGGGGCCAAGCCCCCGGACCCCCTTCCCAGGTCACAACCCCTAGCTGGGGCCAAGCCCCCGGACCCCCTTCCCAGGTCACAACCCCTAGCTGGGGCCAAGCCCCCGGACCCCCTTCCCAGGTCACAACCCCTAGCTGGGGCCAAGCCCCCGGACCCCCTTCCCAGGTCACAACCCCTAGCTGGGGCCAAGCCCCCGGACCCCCTTCCCAGGTCACACCCGTTAGCCGGGGCAAGCCCCCGGACCCCCTTCCCAGGTCACAACCCCTAGCCGGGGCCAAGCTCCCGGACCCCCTTCCCAGGTCACAACCCCTAGCCGGGGCCAAGCTCCCGGACCCCCTTCCCAGGTCACAACCCCTAGCCGGGGCCTAGCTCCCGGACCCCCTTCCCAGGTCACAACCCCTAGCCGGGGCCAAGCCCCCGGACCCCCTTCCCAGGTCACAACCCCTAGCCGGGGCAAGCCCCCGGACCCCCTTCCCAGGTCACAACCTCTAGCCGGGGCCAAGCCCCCAGACCCCCTTCCCAGGTCACAACCTCTAGCCGGGGCCAAGCCCCCAGAACCCCTTCCCAGGTCACTCCCGTTAGCCGGATTGATTTGATTTAAGTATAGATTTCTTATATAAAATTTACCAATGCCCGTTATAAAAGTTTTTATATGTTATTGTATTTAATCAAATAACTTTAATAATAAATGCACTATATTATACTAATAATAAATGCACTATAGTATGAATAAACATTGTGGGTCAGTCCTCCAAATCACTCTGGGTCAGTTTTACCAGAGATTAAGGGTCAACCCTCCGCCAGGGTCAGTCCTCCGGTTACCGATCCATATATTTACTTGTGCAATGTTCTTCATAATCACAGGGAAATAGGGTTGATGATTATATTTTAATTTTAGCTGAATACATGAACTGTAAAATTTTAAAAAGGGTCATCTTGTGACCTCAATTTCAGACCATGATTAGTAGCATGAACCGCAGTTCCTTTGTTGCTCAGTTGCTGGCTTTATATGCAATTAAACATTCCTGGTAGTCACTTATGCATCTGGCAAAAGGTACTGGATGTTTACAATATCCATCTTCTTTTTTCCCACCGTTATCCGTACATGAATGGGTCAGTTGCCTGATGCGTCCTCTCCAATGCCTTTGGTCAAAGGCATCCTCTTCCACTACACCTCTTTTCTCCATATCATCCCTGACCTTGAGGACATCTAATTCTCTGCCTTCCACTTGATATTCTCCCCCTAATAGGTTTATCCCAAGCCCTTCTCACACCCTCCCCACCATCCATCCTTAACACGTGCCCACACCATCCATCCATCCTTAACACGTGCCCTCACCATCCATCCTTAACACGTGCCCACACCATCCATCCTTCCTTAACACGTACCCACACCATCCATCTTTAACACGTGCCCATACCATCCATCCTTAACACGTGCCCTCACCATCCATCCATCCTTAACACGTGCCCACACCATCCATCCTTAACACGTGCCCACACCATCCATCCTTAACACGTGCCCACACCATCCATCCTTAACACGTGCCCACACCATCCATCCTTAACACGTGCCCACACCATCCATCCTTAACACGTGCCCACACCATCCATCCTTAACACGTGCCCACACCATCCATCCTTATCACGTGCCCACACCATCCATCCTTAACACGTGCCCACACCATCCATCCTTAACACGTGCCCACACCATCCATCCTTAACACGTGCCCATACCATCCATCCTTAACACGTGCCCACACCATCCATCCTTAACACGTGCCCACACCATCCATCCTTAACACGTGCCCACACCATCCATCCTTAACACGTGCCCTCACCATCCATCCTTAACACGTGCCCTCACCATCCATCCTTAACACGTGCCCATACCATCCATCCTTAACACGTGCCCACACCATCCATCTATAAAACGTGCCCACGCCATCCATCCTTAACACGTGCCCACACCATCCATCTTTAACACGTGCCCATACCATCCATCCTTAACACGTGCCCACACCATCCATCTATAACACGTGCCCACACCATCCATCTATAAAACGTGCCCACGCCATCCATCCTTAACACGTGCCCACACCATCCATCCTTAACACGTGCCCACACCATCCATCCTTAACACGTGCCCACACCATTCTCGGTCGTGACACCCTTATCATCTCAGTAATACTACACTGACTTTCTTCTTATTTCATCATTTTCCAATCTTTCAAACAGTGATATTCCCATAAACCACCTTAGCTTTCTCATCTGTTCTATCTATTTTCTATCCATGTGGGTGATTATTTGTGATATGTCTTTTGAGCAGGAACAGCTATGCTGTACATGTTAGGGAGCAGAATTACAAATGAATAATTTTCGTCGCTAAAATAGAAGATTTTGCGAAGGTTATGGATTCCCTCTGGCGTCATTTGTTTCTGAGCAATTGTACACAAAAAGTACGTTTCCGATTTTGACCAAAGTTGGTAGTTGTGTTGGGTAGTAACCCAAGGAGGAATTTGTAGCATTTTGGATAAAGTAGAGGTACACATCAGTACTGTACTTTGAAATAATCACAATGTTAATTACATGACAATTTGTTTGTGAACAACATTGCACAAAAACTACAGAACCAATTTCAACAAACATTGGTGGATATGTGGGGTATGATCCAAGGACGAATCCATTAGGCGTTGAAGAAAATACGTCAAAGTATAAGTACGCAGTGGAGTTAAAAAAAACCTTTTCAAGCTACCGTATGTCATTTTCTGTGAGTAAATATTACTTGGTATGAAACCGAGTGCCGGAACTGTTGAATAAATCGCTGCCCTAGTGTTAAGATTTGTAAATGACATCTTGGTAGGTGTGTCAGTTAGGTTTGAATATTAAATCAATGAAAATGTGTGTGTGCAGTGCATTGAATGATGTTAAAATTAACCTCTGTAGTTTTTTTTTTTTCACCTCTGCCAACAAAGTTTGAAAGGTTATGTTTTACCCCCTGTTTGTGTGTGTTTGTGAACAGCTTCCTGACCACAATTTTAATCTTAGAACAATGAAACTAGCAGGGATTAGCTTTCATGTAAAATTCTGGAAATGATTAAATTTTGGAAATTCAAGGTCAAGGTCACGGTCAAGCAAAATGTCCAACTTGTGTAATCAGCCATAAGTTTGGACATCTTTGTCACAGGTACTTCAAACTTGGTTCATAGTAGAGTGTATGAAAATCCACGCCAATTGATACATGTTAAGGTCCAAGGTCAAGGTCGAGAGATAAGCTGCTGCGGCGGAGGTCTGCGCCCTACAGAGGGCCCCTTTAGTTTTACCTCTGTTCTGCATTCCGTTATCCATCCGAGTGTTGAATAAAAGGTTTTTGCTGTAGGAACAGTCCTTTATAATTATGCCTGATTTTGCTCATCTCTTAACGTAGGCATTTACTCAATGTATGTAGAAAACAGTAACAATTATTTTCTAAATTTTCTTAGGTTACAACTCGACTGCTATTTTACGACTATTGTTCTCTAGTTTTGGGTAATGCCATAGCCTCGGTACCATGGTCTTCCACTGTCTTGGGTTAAAGTTCTCTTGCCTGAGGGTACACTCGGGCACACTATTCTATCTTATTTCTCTTCCTCTTGTTTTCTTTTATGTTTTTATAGCTTATATAGGAGATATTTATTTTAATGTTACTGATCTTTAAATATTTTATTTTTCCTTGCTTCCTTTCCTCACTGGGCTATTTTCCTTGTTGGAGCCCCTGGGCTTATAGCATCCGGCTTTTCCAACTAGGGTTGTAGCTTACCAATTAATAATAATAATAGCTGCTGTTACTCCCGTTTATTTATATATTGCGTGTTATTTCTTCCCCGTAGGTGGGAGTGCGGCATTACTAGTGGAACTTTTTAGCTTTCTTCGTTACGTCTCTTCCAGCTAATTCTCTTGAATCTTGCTGTGGAGCTTCTCCTAGCCTTACTTCAGTCTAACCTGCGGGAAATTTGCCCAGTTTTACCGGTTTGCTGAATGACCTTTCACACTAGTGCCAGGTCATAAATCCCAAATTTTTAAATCTATCCTATAGCAGCAGTAGGGGACTCAGCAGTATGAAGCTTCATCTTTGGTGGAAATGTGGGAGGTTGGGCTGTGGCACCCTAGCAGTACCAGCTGAACTCGGCTGAGTCCCTGGTTAGGCTGGAGGAACGTAGAGAGTAGAGGTCCCCTTTTTTGTTTTGTTTCTTGTTGATGTCGGCTACCCCCCAAAATTGGGGGAAGTGCCCTTGGTATGTGTGTGTGTATATTCAAACATTAGATGGTAATATAAATGTATACATGTATCTAATAGATATTTTTTTTATTTTTTCCAAATACTGTAACTAAAACATTCATTATATTGTACAAATTTATTCTGCATGAAATTATTTTCTGGTTTTACACTGGGACAGTAGATGGAACTAGAAATATTTTTTGTTCACGGTTTTATAAATATAAATGTTTGTACGCATTATAATGTATATTATCACCTTTCTACTCACAGGTAGGCTATGCACTCAAGACGGTGGTTAGCGGTTGTGGCCGGGCATGTCAGACCAAAGAGGATGCCGCCAGCCCTAATCCAATACAATTAAATGGATGGCCCCATTCCAGTTCTAGGCAAGAGGACCCTCCAAGCAAATGATACCTGATGGTAGATTCTATACAACTTGAATATCGGTAAGATTTTTTTTAAACTACCTTTCAACATTATTGTAAATATATTTCAGTATGAAAAAATATGTTCCTAATTGGACACAAACCTTTGTCATTTATATGGGTTAGCTCTGGAAGAGCTTTGTTTCGTCCAAATTGAAGAATTATTGTGGGACTGGCAGTCTAGTATGGCTGCCTCGTGGGCCCACCATGCCCTTGGGTGTGGCGATGCTAGCAGCTGTGTGCTCACTTTGCTCCTGGCCGCTACGAATTTTATTTGTCCGTTACAGACCACCTTGCAGTGTTTTGTGTTATAATCTTTTTCTTATAACTAGTATGAGTGCTAAGCAAGTGGTTCTGAGAATCTCCCCAGGCCTTCAAAGTTGCCTTTGTTACACCTTCATACCTTCATGAGCCAAGTTGACATAGACTAGCCACCTGTTGAGATACTACCGCTAAAGAGTTATGGGGTCTTTTGACTGGCCAGACAGTACTACATTGGAGCCTTCTCTCTGGTTACGGTTCATTTCCCCTTTGCTTACACATGCACCGAGTAGTCTGGCATATTATACATTCTCCTGTCCTCATACACATGACAACACTGAGGTCACCTAACAATTCTTCTTTACTCAAGGGGTTAACTAATGCTCTGTAATTGTTCAGGGGCTACTTTCCTCTTGGTAAGGATAGAAGAGACTCTTTAGCTATGGTAAGCAGCTCTTCAAGGAGAAGGGCACTCCAAAATGAAACCATTGTTTTCTAGTCTTGGGTAGTGCCATAGCCTTTGTACCATGGTCTTCCAATGCCTTTGGTTAGAGTTCTCTTGCTTAAGGGTACACTTGGGGCCCACTATTCTATCTTATTTCTCTTATTATTATGATTATTAAATGCTAAGCTACAATCCTAGTTGGAAAAGCGGGATGCTATAAGCCCAGGTGCCCCAACAGGGAAAATAGCCCTGTGAGGAAAGGAAACAAGGAAATTTTTTTTTTTAAGAACAGTAACATTAAAATAAATATTTCCTTTATAAACAATAAAAACTTTAACAGTAGAGGAAGAGAAATTAGATAGAATAGTGTGCCCAAGTGTACCCTCAAGCAAGATAACTCTAACCCAAGTCAGTGGAAGACCATGGTACAAAGGCTATGGCACTACCCAAGACTGGAGAACAATGGTATGATTTTGAAGTGTCCTTCTTCTAGAAGAGCTGCTTACCATGGCTAAAGAGTTCTTCTACCCTTACCAAGAGGAAAATATAGCCACTGCACAATTAAAGTGCAGTAGTTAACCCCTTGAGAGAAGAATTGTTTAGTAATCTCAGTGTTGTCGGGTGTATGAGGACAAAGGAGAATCTGTAAAGAATAGTCCAGACTATTCGGTGTCTGTGTAGGCAAAGGGAAAGAACCGTAAACAGAGAGAAGGATCCAATGTAGTACTACCTGGCCAGTCAAAGGACCCCATAACTCTCTAGCGATAGTATCTCAACGGGCAGCTGGTGCCCTGGTCAACCTACTACCTCATTTTTGTTAAATTTCTTATTGTTTGTAGAGGAAATATATATTTTAATGTTACTGTTCTTAAAATATTTTTTTTCAATATTAAACTTACCCGATAATCATGTAGCTGTCAACTCCGTTGCCCGACAGAAATCTAAGGAGGGATACGCCAGCTATCACAATACTAGAAGGGGGTGTACTAACAGCGCCACCTGTGGCCAGGTACTCAAGTACTTCTTGTTGACACCTCCTCAATTATTCCTCTGTCGTGCCTCCGGCTAGACGTTCTGGGATACGCTCATGGTCTTCGAGTTTATTCTCGCTTATTTGGTGATGTATTCTCTTTGATTTACGGCTGTCGCATTACTGGAAACCTTCTGATATTAGCTAGATAGCTTTTATTTAATTCAGTTTAACGGTTAACGAATTTTTGCTTGTTTTTTGGATCTCCCTTTGACTTCTCTTGAAAACAAAATGTCTGACATTTCGCAAGCCCCCTCCCATAGACGTTGTAGGTCTTGCAATAGACGTATTCCGAAGGTCTCGGTAGATCCTCACACCGCTTGTTCTGACTGTAGGGACAGACCCTGTCAGTTAGAAAATCGATGTGAGGAATGCGCCGGTCTTTCGGAATTGGATTTTGTCCGACTTTTAAAGTATTCTTCTAAGTTAGAGAGAATTAGAGCTAGGAGGAGTTCTTCTCACTCTTCTTTATTTTCCTCATCTCATGATCCTCTTCCTGATCCTACCCCTGTAGTGGCTACCCCCGATCCTACTGTGTGCCCTCCGCCTGATATGTCAGTGGTTTTACGTGCTATTCAGGCTTTAGGCGATAAGGTAGAGTCAGTGGTAAGTGACCATAAGTCTCTGATGGCCGAAGTGAAAGAGTTGAAGGCCAAGAGTGCAGTGGGTGAAGTTAGTGCCAGTGCTGTGACGAGTGCTAGTGTCGGTGCAGTGCCTTGTACTAGTGTTAGTGCCAGTGTGGTGCGTGGGGATTTTTCTGTGCGAGCCAGTCGTTCTCCCAGTCCGGGACCTCTTGCAAGCTCCCAAGCCCAGGGGAGAAGCAATGTCGAAGGGCATAAGGGTTCGGCAGGCCTTGTTAGGCGCACAGAATCATCCTCAGTGGTTGCGGGCGTGTCTACCACAGACCGTCACTCCCACTTGCAGACGATTGAGCCCGTCTTCCGCTCGTCCGCTGATCTTCTCTCGGGGAAGAATCGTTGGTCTCAGGTCTCTAGACCTCTTAAACGCAGAGTCCAACCCACGAGTGCTCAGCCAGGTTGCAGTCGTTGGCTCAGCTCTGACTCGCCTCAGTCTTCTAGCGATTGTACTCCGCCCAAGAGGAGTAAGGTACAACAGAGCTGCACCGGTGGTGCAACCACTGTTATGGCTTTACCTCAGTCTGCTACTGTCTCTGCTGATCCCAAGTGGTCTATGCTTCAGTCCATGCAAGCTCAGCTTTCGGACCTGATGCGTGAGTGTCGTGCTGAGAGTGCTGCACCTCCTGCACCTGTGGTGCACCTATCTCCTGCACCGGTTCAGCCTGTGCTGCACCCTCCTGCACCGGTGGTGCACCAACTTCCTGCACCCGTTCAGCCTGTGCTGCACCCGCCTGCACCGGTGGTGCACCAACCTCCTGCACCCGTTCAGCCTGTGCTGCACCCGCCTGCACCGGTGGTGCACCAACCTCCTGCACCCGTTCAGCCTTTGCTGCACCCGCCTGCACCGGTGGTGCACCAGCCTCCTGCACCGGTTCAGCCTGTGCTGCACCCGCCTGCACTCGCTGCACCCAGTCGCAGCTCCATCTGCCAGGCGTACGATGTTGAACCTCTTCCACCTGTGAGTCAGTCTGCTCAGCTGCTGCACCGAGCTCTACCCGTGCACCCTGATCCTGCTACTCAGACATCTCTGCTGGCTGGAACTTTACCTTGTTCTGCACAGCCTCGATCTATTCACGCTTCACTCATACCACAGGAACAGGAACTTGCTGCACCTCCTCCTTCCACCTCTGTTGTTGTTCCTGCTAGTTCTGACTCTGCGGTTCAGCATTCGTATCCGATCCCGTCGCCTCATTCTGGGGTTGAGATTTCGGATGATGAGGAAGCACACCTTGATCCCTCTTCGGATGTGGACGACTCCAGACCCTCTCCACAGTCTCTTGATTTTCGCAAGGTCTTGGCTCTTCTCAGGGAGGTTTATCCAGACCATTTTGTCTCAGCTATACCCCGCTCTCCACCATCTGAGTTTTCGCTGGGAGTGCAACAAGCTCAGTCTTCCTATACCAAGCTTGTCCTAGCTAGATCCTCCAAGAGGGCTTTTAGGATCCTAGGGGAATGGCTGCAGTCTAAGCAACTTCTTGGCAAGACTTCCTTCATGTTCCCTCCAACGAAGCTCACTTCGAAAGCGAGCGTTTGGTATGCCACAGGGGAAGCACCAGGCTTGGGAATACCTGCCTCTGCCCAGGCTGACTTCTCAAGTCTGGTAGACTCGCCTCGAAGATCTGCTATGAGACGCTCAAAAGTGTGTTGGACCTTTTCGGACTTGGATCACTTGCTTAAAGGAGTGTTTAGAGCGTTTGAAATGTTTAATTTTCTAGACTGGTGCCTGGGGGCCCTCAGCAAGAAAACCTCCCATACGGACAAAGATTCTGCCATGCTGTTAATGTCCTGTATGGATAAGGCCATCAGAGACGGATCGGGCGAGCTAGCGTCCTTATTCGTGTCAGGGGTTTTGAAGAAAAGGGAACAGCTGTGTTCTTTCCTTTCCGCCAGCATTACCCCTTGCCAACGTTCACAACTTCTGTTTGCTCCTCTTTCGAAGTTTATTTTTCCCGAAGAGCTCATTAAAGATTTGTCGGCTGCTTTGATTCAGAAAGACACGCACGATCTTGTGGCTTCTTCGGCTCGTAAGTCTAAGGCTTCCACCTCAGCCCCTAAGACTTACCGCTCCCCAGTGACTGATACTCCTGCGACTAGATTCATACCGCCCTTTCGTGGTAGAGCCCCCAGCCGAGGAAGCTCCCGTCCAGACTCTTACAGAGGCAAGTCCAGGAAAGGTTCCAAGCCATCCAAAGGAAAACACTGACTCTCCGATTCTCCAGACGACAGTAGGAGCCAGACTCAAGACCTTCTGGCGAGCTTGGGAGATGAGAGGTGCAGACGCACAGTCTGTCAGTTGGCTGAGGTTCGGTTACAGGATTCCATTCTTCCTTCAACCACCTCTGACCACTTCGCCCATCAACCTCTCTCCCAACTACAAAGAGGAGGACAAGAGGCTAGCTTTGCACCAGGAGGTGTCACTTCTTGTGCAGAAGAAGGCTGTGGTTGTAGTCCGGGACCATCAATCCCCGGGCTTCTACAACCGCCTCTTTCTTGTGGCCAAAAAGACAGGAGGTTGGAGACCTGTCCTGGACGTCAGCGCTCTCAACGAGTATGTCACCAAGCTGACGTTCACGATGGAGACGACCAAGTCGGTCTTAGCAGCGGTCAGACAGGAGGACTGGATGGTCTCATTGGACTTGAAAGATGCTTATTTTCACGTTCCGATTCATCCAGACTCCCAACCTTTCCTAAGATTCGTTTTCGGAAAGGTCGTCTACCAATTCCAAGCCCTGTGTTTTGGCCTAAGCACAGCTCCTATGGTCTTTACCCTTCTGATGAGGAATGTAGCCAAGTTCCTTCACTTGTCAAACATCAGAGCCTCCCTCTACCTAGACGACTGGCTGTTGAGAGCCTCCTCGAGTCGTCGTTGTCTGGAGAATCTTCATTGGACTTTAGACCTTATCAGAGACCTGGGTCTATTAGTCAATTTGGAAAAATCTCAACTCATTCCCTCACAATCCATCGTGTATCTGGGAATGGAAATTCAGAGTCAGAGTTTTCGGGCTTTTCCATCGGCCCCCAGGATAAGCCAAGCCCTAGAGTGCATCATGAGCATGCTGAAGAGGAACAGTTGCTCAGTGAGACAGTGGATGAGCCTCACAGGGACTCTCTCGTCCCTAGCCCTGTTTGTCGAGCTGGGCAGACTCCACCTCCGCCCTCTTCAATTCCACCTTGCAGCTCATTGGGACAAGAGTTCCACCCTGGAAGCAATCTCTATCCCTATCAACCAAGAGATGAAGACCACTCTCCTGTGGTGGAAGCACAACCTTCTTCTCAGAGAGGGTCTATCCTTGGCCATTCAGACCCCCAATCTTCATCTCTTCTCAGATGCATCGGACTCGGGCTGGGGTGCAACCTTGGACGGAAAGGAATGCTCCGGAATGTGGAACGAGGAACAACGATCTCTCCACATCAACTGCAAGGAACTGCTGGCAGTTCATCTAGCCCTGTTGAACTTCAAGTCCCTCCTGCTAGGCAAAGTGGTGGAGGTGAACTCGGACAACACCACAGCCTTGGCTTACATCTCCAAGCAAGGGGGGACCCATTCGAGGAGCCTTTACGAGATCGCAAGGGACCTCCTCATTTGGTCAAGAAGTCGAAACCTCTCTCTAGTCACGAGGTTCATCCAGGGCAATATGAACGTGTCAGCAGATCGTCTGAGCAGAAGGAATCAGGTCATTCCCACGGAATGGACCCTCCACAAGAGTGTGTGCAACAGACTTTGGACCTTGTGGGGTCAACCTACCATAGATCTGTTTGCCACCTCCATGACCAAGAGACTTCCTCTGTTTTGTTCTCCTGTTCCAGACCCTGCAGCAGTTCATGTGGATGCCTTTCTACTGAACTGGTCCCATCTCGACCTGTACGCATTCCCTCCGTTCAAGATAATCAACAAGGTTCTGCAGAAATTCGTCTCGCACGAAGGGACACGGCTGACGCTGGTTGCTCCCCTTTGGCCTGCAAGAGAATGGTTCACAGAGGTACTACAATGGCTAGTAGACTTCCCCAGGACTCTACCTCTAAGAGTGGACCTTCTACGTCAACCTCACGTAGACAGGTTACATCCAAACCTCCACGCTCTTCAACTGACTGCCTTCAGACTGTCGAAAGATTCGCTAGAGCTCGAGGCTTTTCGAAGGAGGCAGCCAGGGCTATTGCCAGAGCAAGGAGGGTTTCCACTCGTAGGGTCTACCAGTCTAAGTGGGAGGTCTTCCGAAGCTGGTGTAGAGCCAATTCAATATCCTCTACCAATACCTCTGTGACCCAAATAGCTGACTTCCTGCTTCATCTTAGAAATGAGAGATCCCTTTCAGCTCCTACGATTAAGGGATATAGGAGTATGTTGGCCTCAGTTCTCCGCCATAGAGGTTTGGACCTGTCTTCCAACAAGGACCTTCAAGACATTCTTAAGTCTTTTGAGACGTCTAAAGATCGTCGTCTTTCCACTCCAGGCTGGAATTTAGACGTAGTCTTAAGGTTCCTTATGACATCTGGGTTCGAACCTCTCCAGTCAGCTTCATTCAAGGACCTTACCCTCAAGACTCTTTTTCTCGTTTGCCTGGCAACAGCTAAAAGAGTCAGTGAGGTTCATGCCTTCAGCAAGAACATTGGTTTCACGACCGAGTCTGCTACATGTTCTTTCCAGCTTGGATTCCTAGCAAAGAACGAGCTTCCTTCACGTCCTTGGCCTAGATCGTTCGAGATACCTAGCCTTTCCAACATGGTAGGTAACGAACTTGAGAGAGTTCTTTGCCCTGTCAGAGCTCTCAAATATTATCTAAAGAGGTCTAAACCTCTCCGAGGACAGTCAGAAGCCTTATGGTGTGCCATCAAGAAACCCTCGAGACCCATGTCCAAGAATGGGCTTTCGTATTATATAAGGCTTCTGATCAGAGAAGCACATTCTCACTTAAAGGAGGAAGACCTTGCATTGCTGAAGGTAAGGACCCACGAAGTAAGAGCCGTAGCTACTTCGATGGCCTTTAATAAAAACCGTTCTCTGCAGAGTGTAATGGATGCAACCTATTGGAGGAGCAAGTCAGTGTTTGCATCTTTTTATCTGAAAGATGTCCAGTCTCTTTACGAGAACTGCTACACCCTGGGACCATTCGTAGCAGCGAGTGCAGTAGTAGGTGAGGGCTCAGCCACTACATTCCCTTAATCCCATAACCTTTTTAACTTTTCTCTTGAATTCTTTTGTTGTTTTTATGGTTGTTACGGTAGGCTAAGAAGCCTTCCGCATCCTTTTGATTTGGCGGGTGGTCAATTCATTCTTGAGAAGCGCCTGGGTTAAAGGTTGTGTAGAGGTCCTTTAGTAGGGGTTGCAACCCTATATACTTTAGCACCTTGGGTTGATTCAGCCTCCAAGAGGAACGCTGCGCTCAGTAAGGAAGACGAACTTAAAAAAGAGGCAGAGTAACGGTTCAATTCGACTTCCTTACCAGGTACTTATTATTTCATTTGTTATTAGAGATAACTGTTATATGAAATGTGGGGATACTTGGCTATCCTTTAATCTTGTTCACTGGTTTTCACCCACCCCCCTGGGTGCGAATCAGCTACATGATTATCGGGTAAGTTTAATATTGAAAAATGTTATTTTCATTAGTAAAATAAATTTTTGAATATACTTACCCGATAATCATGATTTAATTGACCCTCCCTTCCTCCCCATAAAGAACCAGTGGGATCGAGGAATAATTGAGGAGGTGTCAACAAGAAGTACTTGAGTACCTGGCCACAGGTGGCGCTGTTAGTACACCCCCTTCTAGTATTGTGATAGCTGGCGTATCCCTCCTTAGATTTCTGTCGGGCAACGGAGTTGACAGCTACATGATTATCGGGTAAGTATATTCAAAAATTTATTTTACTAATGAAAATAACATATTTTTCCTTGTTTTCTTCCCTCACAGGGCAATTTTCCCTGTTGGAGCCCCTGGGCTTTAAGCATTTTGCTTTTCCAACTAGGGTTGTAGCTTAGCAAGTAATAATAATAATAATATTAATGTAGTTTGAACAGCAGCTGTGAATCCCAACAGCGTTGCAAATCATCTGCTACTAAATTAAAATAAAGAAAGAGGATATTGGAAAAAAAAATGAAAATTGAAAGGAAAGAAATCATTCAGAGAAATTATGAGATCTTTTTCCTTTTTACCATGAAGGAACTTCAAAGAAGGTGGTTTTGCTAAACAAATCCTTTAGTTAAATTCATTCTTATTAGGAAAGTCGAGATGAGCTCCATATTTTTCGTAAGTAGTATTTCTGTACTTCCTAAAATAGTATAGGCCTTGCTTTTGCTTTTAGCATTTTACTTCGACTTGACCCGGGCTGATGATGCTGAATCATATCTGCCTCAAAGTTACTAAGCTGCTGCTGTTATTATTATTACTAGCTAAGCTGCACCCCTACTTAGAAAAGCAGGATGCTATAAGACCAACATGCACACCTTGATGAGTGCATACATTTTTGTTTTCTCTTTGTTATTGGTTCGTTTGAGTTTTCAGTAGTCAAAATATTGAAGTGTGTCTTTTTAGTTTTTCTTAAGTACATGCTGATTTGGTATGCGATCTCATTTATGGCGTGATCTCAGAAATGATTATTTTGCTATGGTATGCGATCTCAGTATTTTTAATAGGTACATACATACGTATACCAAGGCACTTCCCCCAATATTGGGGGGTAACCGACATCAACAAAGAAACAAAAACAAAAAGGGGACCTCTACTCTCTACGTTCCTTTTAATAGGTAAAAAGAAAAATAAAGAATAATAGAAAATCTAATGGTTCTTGCTTCGTCATGCGCTCACTTTGCTCGCAAAATAAAAACATCAAACTCCGTATTTACTGGCAAGCGGTAATGTTCAGCTGCATATGCTAACATCAATGATTGATTATTATTTCTTATATAATTATTTCTGTTATGTATATACAGTATATATTTTTTTTAGAAAATCTAATGGTTCTTGCTTCGTCATGAAGTGAAATGAGAACACTACTCTCAGCTGAGACTGCATACCAAAATAAAAGCACGACTTTGAGATCGCATACGAAAACGGCAGCTGATATACTTTACGTTTACTTTAAGGGCTGCTTTTCTGGTCCTATGCTGCAGGGGAACCCAACTCTCCACTGGACCTTCACAGACATTTTATCATTTATAGTCCAAGGCATTCGGTAGTTCACAGTTGGAAATGTGTGACCCACATTATTATTATTATTCTTATTTTTACTAGCTAAGCTACAACCCTACTTGGAAAAGCAAGATTCCATAGCCCAAGGGCTCCAACAGGGAAAAATAACCCAGTGAGGAAAGGAAATTAGGAAATATTTAAGATAGACTTTATCAACAATTGAAATAAAATATTTTAAAAACATCAGCAAAATTAAAACATTTCATATATAAACTGGGATGAGTTATGATTAGCATAGATAGTTCAGATATAACAGGTTTATTTAACTGCGTAATAGTGTAATAAAACGAAAATAGAAATTTTCCTTAGCTTTCGACAATGTAAGTTTGGCTAAAGCATACTCAGACTTTGTACAGTATTTACTTTAAGGCCAGTTCTGAGAGACCAGACCAAGACTGGACCCCTATAGGCCTTCTCCTTATTTAAGATAGGCAAAGGCTAGGAGAAGGAAAACTCCAAAATCAAACCAAACGAGACCCCAACGGCGGAGCTTCCCAGCGCCGGCGGAAGAGGGCAATGCCTGTTGGGCAGGCAACAAGGCGGGCCTTGACATAACAAGAACCCGGCGACGACTTTAACTGTAATGCACAGGGGACAATCAGTACAGCAGTACTACAGATTTTGACAGTGTTGTTTTAGAGTATTTGCCCAATTAGTGGCTAATTAAGAACAAGCAATTTCATTTGGTGGTTTGGTAAGAAGTACTGTATTTTAGATACCTGTTTGTAGTGGGTATGGTACATCTTTTAGCAGCCAGTAAATTGTTGTAGACATTAGAATGAGGCAAACTGATTGAATTTCATATTCTGCCTTTGTCTGTTAATTCACTTGTTTTTTATGGTACCTGTGAACTAATTCTGTTTGGGGTCGCTGTTGCATCCGGTCTTTAGTCCCACCTAATTCTTACCCTTCTAATGGATTACTATTCTTCCTTTCTCTCAGCTTGCTGTCTTACCTCTTTGTACTTCATAGGGGTCAAGTGTCTTCAATGCAATTCTAATCCTGTTTAGGTGTTGTGATCATGCATTGTCCAGCAGCAAATATTCTCACTTCTATTTTTGGTTGAATTGATGTCTTTCATTTTGATGGGATTGTGATCCTTATTGTCCTAAATTTTAAATTACTAATTATTCATAAATTTACTTCAATTTTACTTTATTTTGAGGGCTGGTTTCCTGGAACCTTATGCAGTACAAGAATGTTTGTCATTTAAAGTCTTTTGTATTTAGAGTAATACACAGCTTATTCCATGTTTAAAATCCACATTACTGAAGCACTTGAAAAACAGAATGTCCTCAGTTTCTTCTTGAAAGTTTTGTCTTCAGTCTTTTGGATGTTTAGTGGAAGCTTGTTATATAGTCTTGGAGCCTCATGTTTGAAAGTTGTAGATCCTGCTGTAGACATGCATCTTGGCTCCAATAATTTGAAACTATCTTTAACTATTCTTGTGTTTACACGATTCATTGTCTGCACAATATGTAGCAATTCTCTTTGATATTTTAGATGTCTGATAACTTGATGGGTTATTACACAAACATTATCTTAAAATTTTCTAGCTTGAAGAGCCAATTTAATTCAATTAGTATAGGAATGATCCTTTCTCAGGGTGGGACACATTTTATCAATCTTTCTCCTCTTGTTTATTATGTTTTGTAATTCCATAAGTTGCACTTTGGGTAGATTCTTGTGGATGGAGTTCCAGTAGTCAATCTTGGTGAGAACACAGTTAATTACGGGTTTCTGTACAAAATACACATCCAGTTACCTCTTTGCAAAAGCAATGTTTTTAAGGTGATATTCAGTGTTTCTTACTACATTATGACTTCAAGCACTGAGAGATACATTACAGTCAAGTGATACCTCTAGGTCACAAAATTTACTTTATACTGTATTGGGATCAAGTTGTTAATATTTGTGTATGTCGCCAAAAGTTCTTAAGTTGTTTTTCTTTAATTTAGTTATATATTTGTCATCCATTCCCTAACACTGGTAAGAACCTGGTTTAAAGTTTCAGCGGTATCATCATTGTCATTTATGAAAAGTAGAGCTGTGTATCATCCGCAAACTGTTTACACTCCACTTCATACATTTGATAGATCTAAAGTATAGGTACAGAATAAGACTGGGCCTAGTACACTTTCCTTGGGTACCCATCTTTTTAATTGTTCTTAAGATAAATGAGTTTCCAATTCATAGACAGTAGTTTGTCAACCAAGTAATCTTTTAGATACTCAAAGGATCCATCTTCGATACCACTGGGCCTTAATTCATTGAATAGCAGTTCGTGCACAACTATCGAAAGTAGCGCTAAGATCAGGTAATATCAAGATACAAAATTTGTTTACATCCATCGTTTGCAGCTGATCATTTACAAAGGCAAATGAAATATAATTGTCTGTATGCTGAACGGTTGTCTGGCAATGCTTCAAATCTTTAAGAAGTGACTAACTAGTTGTTCAAGAATGATATATTCCAACAATTTTGAAAGGGGCGTTGACTATTGCACTGTAATTGTTCAGTGGCTATTTTTCTCTTGGTAGAAGAGAGACTAGATTATGGTAAGCAGCTCTTAACCCTTTTACCCCCAGGCTATTTGGAACTTTCCAATCCTTAACCTCCAGGGGTTATTTATTTTTCAAGCACATTTTGCAGTATATTTTTTTTTTAAATTGCTCTAACAGCCTTAATTTTGGTCATAGAGAGATCAGGTTGGTCTGATTCTCTTGGAAAATGCCTGAAGTTTCTCAAAAAATTATCAAAATTATGCAAAAAAAAATTTTAAATAGCAGTTTTATGCAAGGACGTACCAGTACGTCCATGGGGGTAAAGGGATGAGTTTTGTTAAACGTACCAGTACGTCCTTTGGGGGTAAAAGGGTTAAGAGGAGGACACTCCAAATTCTAACCATTGTTCTTTGGTCTTGGGTAGTGCCATAGCCTCTGAACCATGGTTTTCCACTGTCTTGGTCTCAAACCCAAGTCCAGCATATTACCAGGCAGAGACATTTCTAATATGCTACCAAAACCCTTTGGGATAATACTAAGAATTATCCTATTGAAAATGCCTCTGCCAGGCAATCTGCTGGACAGGTTTTCAATATCTGCTCGAGCATGATAGTTTCTTGTAGTGTCTGCAACCTCGCCATCCTTGAGAGCTAAGGATGGGGGTTTTGGGGAAGCTAAAGATCTACCATTTCCTACCCCTCCCTGGTCCTAGCTTGGGTGAAGAGGGCATTTGGTGCTGATCATATGTATATATGGTAATTCTCAGGAGCTTGTTAATGTCCCTTGCTTCTGCCATTCATGAGTGGCCTTTAAACCTTAAAATCCAGACAAAATTCTTTTAAAGCAGTCTCAGATGAAAGTGTCAGGAATGACTTTACTTTACTTTAAGGGCTGCTTATCTGGTCCCGTACAGCAGGGGAAACCCTACTCTCTACAGGACCTCCAGAGTCGTATTATGATGTTCATTCGGGAACATTTAACATTTCACAATGCACATTGTTCGCTTACTGTTCGATCATCTTTGTCAAAACAGGAGAGTATCATTGATTGTGGGTTGGTAACTCCATATTCGTGTGGGGGTGGGTGGTCGGGGAAAAGTAAAATACAAATGGTTTAAGGAAAATGAGGGATCTTTGCCCACACTGGAATGAGTGTTGTTCGCTTTTCAACTATTTATTGTTATTATTATTATTGTTACTTGCTAAACTACATCCCTAGTTGGAAAAGCAGAATGCTATAAGCCCTAGGGCTCCAACAGGGATTATATCCCAATCCCAGTGAGGAAAGGAAATAAGAAAGCTTCAAGAAAAGTAATTGACAATATAAAATATTTCAAGAACAGTAACAAATATTTCAAATATAAACTATAAAATCTTTAAGAAAAACAAGGAGAAGAGAAATAAAATAGAATAGTGCACCCAAGTGCACCCTCAAGCAAGAGAACTCTACCCCAAGACAGTGAAAGACCATGGTAAAGAGGCTATGGCACTTTCCAAGATCAGAGAACAATCATTTGATTTTGGAGTGTCCTTTTAGAAGAGCTGCACTGTAATTGTTCAGTGGCTTCTTCTCACTTGGTAGGGTTAGAATAGATTTTTTAGTTATGGTAAGCAACTCTTCTAGAAAAAGGACACTTCACTAGAAAGGCAACATCTCCCTCTCCATGCAACCATATACTGGACTGTATTAATCTTTTCCAGAAATGGATCCCCGATAGATTTACAAGAAATCACTCTGAAGTAGTTTAAGCAAAAGTCATGATTAACGTCCTGTGGGCGTATATTATAGGTATTTCCATACCAAATTTCAGGTCATATGATTTAAATATCAGGGCATAAGAGCAAAAAATGCAATTTTTTGGTCTATAAAGAGTAAAAATTCTAAAAATCATTTTAAAGTAATGCATACAAAAAAAAATGACCTACATCTTGTGGACATATATCATACAAAATTTCAGATCATTTGGTTTACGTGTGAGGGCACATGAGCCAAAAATGTAAATGTTTTGTCTAAAAATGAACAAAAATTGCAAAATTAACCATTTTGAAGAAACTTGTTCCAAAAATGTTTAGACTTTCTATTCATCTAGGGCACCTCGGTATCAATTTTCAATTCATTTGGTTGTAATACCAGGGCACAGGAGACCAAAATATAATTTCTTTTGTCAGAAAATGGCAAAAAAATAAATTTGGTATGTATCAAAAGAAAAAATTTAAACGCATCTGGGTATTTGCCCACTCGACCTCTGTGCCAAATTTCAAGTCATTTGGCCCAGCAATGACCAAGATGAATTGATTGGAAGATTTGGCAGCAGGAGGTGAAGAAACATTCAAGAAAAACAATATACAGTATGTCCCTCACATGGAGTGGGGTATGAAAATCAAACCATTGTTCTTTAGTCTCGGGTAATGCCGTAGTCTCTATACCATGGTTTTTCACTGTCTTGGGTTAGAGTTCTTGTGCTAGAGGGTACACTTAGGCACAACATTCTTTCCTTTATTTCCTTTCCTTACTAGGCTATTTTCCTTGTTGGAGCCCTTGGGCTTTTAGCATCTTGATTTCCCAACTAGGGTTGCATCTGGTATACAAGCTTTGAGATAAATGATTTAATCTTACTGAATGGGTCTGTGCATGTATTGTACCACTATATAAGGGTAAGGGAGATGTGCATGAGTGTTGTAATTCAAGAGGTATTAGTTTGTTGAGTGTAGTTGGAAAAGTGTATGGTAGAGTACTGATTAATAGGATTAAGGATAAAACAGAGAATGCAATCTTGGAAGTACAGGGTGGTTTTAGAAGAGGTAGGGGTTGTATGAATCAGATTTTTACAGTTAGGCAGATATGCGAGAAATATTTAGCAAAAGGTAAGGAGGTGTATGTTGCGTTTATGGATCTGGAGAAAGCATATGATAGAGTTGATAGGGAAGCAATGTGGAATGTGATGAGGTCATATGGAGTTGGTGGAAGGTTGTTGCAAGCAGTGAAAAGTTTCTACAAAGGTAGTAAAGCATGTGTTAGAATAGGAAATGAAGTGAGCGATTGGTTTCCGGTGAGAGTGGGGCTGAGACAGGGATGTGTGATGTCGCCGTGGTTGTTTAACTTGTATGTTGATGGAGTGGTGAGAGGTGAATGCTCGAGTGCTTGGACGAGGATTAAAACTGGTAGGCGAGAATGATCATGAATGGGAGGTAAATCAGGTGTTGTTTGCGGATGATACTGTACTGGTAGCAGACACAGAAGAGAAGCTTGACCGACTAGTGACAGAATTTGGAAGGGTGTGTGAGAGAAGGAAGTTGAGAGTTAATGTGGGTAAGAGTAAGGTTATGAGATGTACGAGAAGGGAAGGTGGTGCAAGGTTGAATGTCATGTTGAATGGAGAGTTACTTGAGGAGGTGGATCAGTTTAAGTACTTGGGGTCTGTTGTTGCAGCAAATGGTGGAGTGGAAGCAGATGTACGTCAGAGAGTGAATGAAGGTTGCAAAGTGTTGGGGGCAGTTAAGGGAGTAGTAAAAAATAGAGGGTTGGGCATGAATGTAAAGAGAGTTCTATATGAGAAAGTGATTGTACCAACTGTGATGTATGGATCGGAGTTGTGGGGAATGAAAGTGATGGAGAGACAGAAATTGAATGTGTTTGAGATGAAGTGTCTGAGGAGTATGGCTGGTGTATCTCGAGTAGATAGGTTTAGGAACGAAGTGGTGAGGGTGAGAACGGGTGTAAGAAATGAGTTAGCAGCTAGAGTGGATATGAATGTGTTGAGGTGGTTTGGCCATGTTGAGAGAATGGAAAATGGCTGTCTGCTAAAGAAGGTGATGAATGCAAGAGTTGATGGGAGAAGTACAAGAGGAAGGCCAAGGTTTGGGTGGATGGATGGTGTGAAGAAAGCTCTGGGTGATAGGAGGATAGATGTGAGAGAGGCAAGAGAGCGTGCTAGAAATAGGAATGAATGGCGAGCGATTGTGACGCAGTTCCGGTAGGCCCTGCTGCTTCCTCCGGTGCCTTAGATGACCGCGGAGGTAGCAGCAGTAGGGGACTCAGCAGTATGAAGCTTCATCTGTGGTGGAAATATGGGAGGTTGGGCTGTGGCACCCTAGCAGTACCAGCTGAACTCGGCTGAGTTCCTGGTTAGGCTGGAGGAACGTAGAGAGTAGAGGTCCCCTTTTTTGTTTTGTTTCTTGTTGTTGTCGGCTACCCCCCAAAATTGGGGGAAGTGCCTTTGGTATATGTATGTATGTATGTACTGAATGGAACTTTATGTACGACGAGTAATTGGTCCTTAACCCTTTTACCCCCAAAGGACGTACTGGTACGTTCCACAAAACTCATCCCTTTACCCCTATGGACGTACCGGTACGTCCTTGCAGAAAACTGCTATTTGAATTTTTTTTGCATATTTTTGATAATTTTTTGAGAAACTTCAGGCATTTTCCAAGAGAATGAGACCAATCTGACACCTCTCTGACAAAAATTAAGGCTGTTAAAGCAATTTAAAAGAAATATACTGCAAAATGTGCTTGAAAAAACAAATTAAGACAAAAATATCATATGAGGTCTGTGTGAAGAAATTGCTATTTTTTCTTTATAAATTATGTAAATCACTTGGCAGTATACTGTACATGTAATATTTGGAATAATAATTTATTTACTTTCAGATCTATACACTATCAAGCTTTTGGAAGCGGAACGACTATGCTGAGCTTCCGCTGATGAGGAACTCCTCACTCCCTCTTCAGAGGAGAGGAGGAAGAAGCCAAAGCTTCTCGAGGGGGAGGAACTGTGGATTTCTGCCTTGAATCTGCTGATGGAGTAGTTAGTATTCTTTAATTCATGTTTGATTAAGCACTGGTAGGTGGTTGTTCGTTTTAATGCTCTGGTAAAGTGTAATATATTATATAGAATATAAAAGTTAGTTTAGTGAGGAGGGAATTGATTTTCAATGCAATCTTAATATTAGTTCCAAACAATCATAGGCTATTTATTTCATTGTATTAGGCGAGTATTTAAGGTAAATAATATTTATCTCTTAGCCTCGTGCGGGTCCAGTATCATAGCACTGCATGTTACCACAGTCCTTTTGGATATTGGCTGTACCATACTTCCTTTCACAATTTCTCCTCTTTATCAGATGTCTTTAAACTTAATTATATAACAGCGGAGATTTCCTCCTAAGTTTGCACCTCTGCTCTGAAGGACCTCTCCATTTAGAACTCTGGGCCTTATAGCTCAAATTCTGTATATATCACAAATCACAGCTCCTAAGCTACAATGGAAATATCATTTCCCTTCCAGTTTACTATAAAATTGATGTCGACTACCACGTTGACACATTCCATCTGTGTGTTCCCTCTTAGGAAAGAAGTGCCATCAGTGCTCTTCCTCCAGGGCACTGTAGGCATTGCTTAAGTCTTCATAGCATTCCATCGGCACCTTCCATGTATTGTTCTACTTTACCTCAATTCCAGGTTCCTTTCTTCCGTCTTTGCTGTCCAGTCTCTTACCCTTTACTGTTTATCATAGCTGCTCAGTTTTCCTGCACTGGAAATGGGTTCACAGACCCCAGTATTGTCTTATATAGCACAAATTCATAAATCATATCTGTCAGTGTGATCCAAAGACTCGTTTAGTCTTGAAAATTTTGTATATTTTATATCTCCAAGTTCTGTCTTGATCAGCTTCTTATTTCACTTGGTTTCCTTTTGGTTGACTATTCAGTTGGTAATGTGAAATGTGTAGGGGTTATATACCGGCAGTCTTTTGTGTTATTGCCCTCTAAATGAAGATTTAGCCTGTTTGGATAAACTTCTATTTCATTTTTGAAGGTGCTTGGTCCAAAATAGTTGGTAATATGTTATTCATTTTTTTGCCTTTCAACTTTAAATTCTTTCCATTTGATCCTCGTTACCATTGAGAAGTGCCAGTCTTAATGTAACAGGACTGATATTTCAAATTTAATTGAAATTTTTCTTTTATTGAGCAATACAGTACTTGGGTGTTACATGTGTTTTTCTGTCAACTCTCAATTGAAGGTATTCTCATGGGAGCTTCATTCCTTTTGTAAGTAGGCAGTGTCCAGATACATCACCCTTATAATGAACCTTATCCCCTGTGACCTCAAAGGCTTCCATATTCTCTTGTCATGCTGTCTTGTTAAAACCACAAGCTACATCATTTTCCTCATTGATTTGCATCCTTACATAGTGGTCATTTTCTTATTTGTACCAACTCTTTTAGATGTTATGGTGCAATTTTTATACAAAATAATCCTCTTTTGGTTAACCTTATGCTAGACCTGTTACTGCCATCTATTTTAATTTGTTGGTTAATCTTGAATTAATGTTTAATTTTTCTTACCTGTATCACATTCGGTCATTATTTTCTTATGTTGGTCCAACAGCATTTTTTCTTTCTCACCCTCTATTTTAGTGAGTAAAGTAAAGGTACCTTTTATTCCCATAGCACAGTACAATAATCTCTTGCCATACTCCTCAGACACTTCATCTCAAACACATTCAATTTCTGTCTCTCCGTCACTTTCATTCCCCACAGCTCCGATCCATACATCACAGTTGGTACAAACACTTTCTCATACAGAACTCTCTTTACATTCATGCCCAACCCTCTATTTTTTACTACTCCCTTAACTGCCCCCAACACTTTGCATCCTTCATTCACTCTCTGACGTACATCTGCTTCCACTCCACCATTTGCTGCAACAACAGACCCCAAGTACTTAAACTGATCCACTTCCTCAAGTAACTCTCCATTCAACTTTACATTCAACCTTGCACCACCTTCCCTTCTCGTACATCTCATAACCTTACTCTTACCCACATTAACTCTCAACTTCCTTCTCTCACACACACTTCCAAATTCTGTCACTAATCGGCCAAGCTTCTCTTCTGTGTCTGCAACCAGTACAGTATCATCCGCAAACAAAAACTGATTTACCTCCCATTCATGGTCATTCTCGTCTACCAGTTTTAATCCTCGTCCAAGCACTCGAGCATTTACCTCTCTCACCACTCCATCAACGTACAAGTTAAACAACCACGGTGACATCACACATCCCTGTCTCAGCCCCACTCTCACGGGAAACCAATCGCTCACTTCATTTCCTATCCTAACACATGCTTTACTACCTTTGTAGAAACTTTTCACTGCTTGCAACAACTTTCCACCAACTCCATATAACCTCATCACATTCCACATTGCTTCCCTATCAACTCTATCATACGCTTTCTCCAGATCCATAAACGCAACATACACCTCCTTACCTTTTGCTAAATATTTCTCGCATATCTGCCTTACTGTAAAAATCTGATTCATACAACCCCCACCTCTTCTAAAACCACCCTGTATTTCTAAGATTGCATTCTCAGTTTTATCCTTGATCCTATTAATCATTACTCTACCATACACTTTTCCAACTACGCTTAACAAACTAATACCTCTTGAATTACAACACTCATGCACATCTCCCTCACCCTTATATAGTGGTACAATACATGCACAAACCCAATCTACTGGTACCATTGACAACACAAAACACACATTAAACAATCTCACCAACCATTCAAGTACAGTCACACCCCCTTCCTTCAACATCTCAGCTCTCACACCATCCATACCAGACGCTTTTCCTACTCTTGTTTCATCTAGTGTTCTCCTCACTTTATCTACTGTAATCTCTCTCTCATTCTCATCTCCCATCACTGGCCCCTCAACACCTGCAACTGCAATTATATCTGCCTCCCTATTATCCTCAATCAGAAGTAATCATACATTTACTTATTTTTTTTATTTGATTTATTTTCCTGGTTACCCACTTATATAGTCCCTTTCATACACTGTTTTACCATCAATAATAATTTTGAAATTGACACTCATACAGTACTATTTTCTTAAAACATATTAACCTCCACTTTTCATAGTAAAAGTACTGTCTTGTTAAAAACTTTTTTACATTTTTAACTTAATGAATCTACTTGATGTATACAATATTTAATCTAATGAACTTAAAATGAATTCTTTATTCCTCAACTACTAAATAAATTTGACATGCTTTTCGCTTTTAGATAATAAATTCTTTATTCCTCAACTATTAAATAAATTTGACATGCTTTTTGCTTTTAGATTTAGTTATACAGTACTGTACATTTGTCCACACTCTTACTCACTTAGTCTACACACATTGGTAAATTTCTTACGGTAATATAGCATTTGAAACTTTCCAAATATGTATTGCACTTACCACGTCAGCATGAAGACATTTGCTCTAGAGGCCACTTTAAGGCCACTTTACTCGAGACCGCATCATCCTTCTCAACAGTCACTTCTATAAATAATATCGGTCATACTAACCTTTTCAAACCATGCAACAACTTCTATTCTCCACTCCTCATTCAACTAATAGAATACTTATATGTATTGACCTAGAATAAATTGTGAAACAGCATAGATGCAGGACATAATCTCCATTATTTATTCGGTTCCAGTTGTTCGTAAATCTTTACACTAAGCTGCATTCCTTGGCAATTTCTAAAGCTTTTTTTAGTTTCCCAAATATTTTTTAAACAACTTCCTGTTTTGTAATAGCCATATGTTTCTTATCTTTATTCTTGATTGCCTTATTCGTCTATCGTGCCTACAGCTAGTCTTCTCTTCTGGTTAGCAAATGCATTTTTTTCTATTCAATGTAGCTTTTATATTTTGTAGTTTTCATGTTCATCCCACTTCATATTTTCTAAATCTCTTCTTACCCTCATATACCAACAAACGGTTCCTTCTGTACCCAGAAATTCATGGTGAAGTTAGACAAAATACCCATTTATTTCACCATGTTTCTTGAACTCTTAAACTACAATTAATCCATTTTCACCTTTATTTTACACAAGTACCCATTAACAAACAGGCACTTTAGTACACTTAGTTTTACCTTAAATAATGATCTTGAAACCTTACTTTATACAAATTTTATACTAAGTATTACCCCTGTTTTGCAGATGATAGTACAGTAGTATTGTTTTAAAAAACACTACGTAATACCTACCCAAGTCGTGAGGCTATCAATCAAAGCTGCGTTCCAACTTATACTACAGTATTATCTTTTATATTGTCATCTCAATCACTACATTACATGTGAAACCTTTTTCATCTTTTGAGTACAGTATGCATTCTTTTCAAGTATAGGACGCATCTCTTCAAACACTTTTTATACCCAGGTCTACCAAACTTCATTTCTAATCAATTCCTGACATTCTCTTTTTCACATCTTAACCCTTTTACCCCCAGGCTCTTTGGAAATTTCCAACCCTTAACCCCCAAGGGGTTATTTTTTCCCCAGCACATTTTGCAGTATATATATTTTTTTAATTGCTCTAACAGCCTTAATTTTTGTCATTCAGAAAGGTCAGGTTGGTCTCATTCTCTTGGAAAATGCCTGAATTTTCTCAAAAAATTATAAAAAATATGAAAAAAAAAAATGTTTATAGCATTTTTTTGCAAGGACGTACCCGTAAGTCCATGGGGGTAAAGGGACGAGTTTTGTGAAACGTACCAGTACGTCTTTTGGGGGTAAAAGGGTTAACTATATACACACACACTCCATTGGCTTCTTAAAGCCTAACCTATTTTAGAAAAATTATCCTGTTGGCCATGATTACAGCACTCCACATACTTGCTATGGGATCTAATCCAGTATTCTTGAAACATTTAGCGTAATCTGACTTCTGTGACAATCTTTCACACGCTGATCTACTTTGCCAGAGCCAAAACAGATACCCATTGACCAACTACTTATTCTTCTCACCCATTCCGTTGTACTTGAAATACCCTTCAATCTGCCTTTTCTTCTTATATCCCTCTTAGACTTTGCAATCATATGTCTTCACTCTGATGTTGCCAGCATGTACTCATGTGCAATATATTTTCATTCTCTTACACTTTCATCCTCATACTGCTCTTCAAATGTCTTATCCACAACATTAGGCTGCTGGGTTTCAAGTCTGTTTCCATATGACTTAATGAAGTTTTGTTTTGAAATCTTTATTGAAAAGGGATATTTTGTTTTGAAATCTTTATTCAAAAGGAACAATTTCTGTTTGGACAGATGAATAGGTGTTAGAAGAGGTAGAGCATTTCTGTTACACTGAAGTCAGGAGTCAAGTCGAGAGGCGCATTAACAAGGAGAAATAGTCTCCCCCAAAGTCCTCTTATATAATGTTGTATTACTAAAAGAGGGAAAGCCTTATGCAATATGGCCTAGGGACATTGGCTGCACAGTCAAGAAAAATGGAACACGACTTTGAAAACGATGGTGGTACAGTTTGGTTTGAGTTGCTAATGTGGCAATGTAACTGTTAGGTTCTTACAGAGGGGAGAGATGTATGTGATAGTTTATTCAACAAGACAGTGAGCTAATATACAGATAGTTGAGAGCAAGAATGACAAAATTCAAACCAAACAGGACGTTTGATAGCAAACTTGAACAGGTTCATATTATTAGAGCAGGGGAGACCGAGAGAAAAAAAACTAACGTTAGTGTACGATCATGTATGAAACACATGCTATACACCATGTTCTTGTTCGCCTTTTTTTTTTATGAGAATTGGATATGCAGACTTAAATGATCTATTATATGATGTACTTTTATCACAGTGTGCGTAACTTCAAAGTTGGTATACAATTATACGTACAGTACTTATATCTTTTACTAGATGTTGGCTTAGGCTGTCACGTTCATTCATCACCACAGGTCATACATTTTCACATGTTCATATCTATCATGGGTTAATTATGAACATACAATTGTGCCTTTCACATATAATACCTGTACATCTTAGTGTGAGATATAATAGTTAATTCACAGCAATCTATAACGCCACCCCTAACAAAATGCATTCCATTGTCTTCAATACGGCAGCCTGTGTTTCTCCATTTCAGAGTAGTATAGGCCGTATTGCATATGGTTTTCCTTTCTCTACTAGTTGGACATTATATAATAGGATCCTTGGTGCAGACAATTTTCTTTTATGATGCTGCTACTTTTCTGTAGGGCCCTCTTGCTTCCTGTTTTGAAGTCCACTGTAACAGAAATGCCATTCCTAAGACCTGTGCATCTGTCTCATCAGGTTAATTTACTTGATCATTTGCTTTATATTTGATTTAAAATCACTTAACCCTTCTACCCCCAAAGGACGTACTGGAACGTTTCACAAAACTCATCCCTTTACCCCCATGGACGTACCGGTACGTCCTTGAAAAAAACTGCTATTTACATTTTTTTTTGCATATTTTTGATATTTTTTTTTTGAGAAACTTTAGACATTTTCCAAGAGAATGAGACCAACCTGACCTCTCTGTGACAAAAATTAAGGCTGTTAGAGCAATTTAAGAAAAATATACTGCAAAATGTGCTTGAAAAAATAACCCATGGGGGTTAAGGGTTGGAAAGTTCCAAATAGCCTTGGGGTAAAAGGGTTAATATACATTACTTAATCCAGGACACATCTTGACACCATCTGTCAGCTTTACTATCTTGAACCACATAATTCTATGCAACTTTGTTGGTGGTTTTCATATTTTTCTTTAATCCTGTTCTGGTCATCATTAGGTTCATTTGGTTATACATGGATTTTCAAATATCTTAATCACTACTAACCACCACCTCTTTCTCGGATTAATATCAATGCTTCACTTCCATAGATGATTGTCTTTTTAAAATCTATTCATAGTATAGTGGGGATTGGGGCTGTGAGGACAAGATATATTTTCTTTATTCAATAGTTTTTACAATTGCATGTGATCACACAATTTACTTTCATATGCTCACAACTCTACCGTTAATTATAGTCATGAAACTGACCTTCGTATTTATTTTATACAATTTTATACCATTGATATTAACCCTTTTACCCCCAGGCTATTTGGAAATTTCCAATCCTTAACCCCCAGGGGGTTATTTTGTTCCCAGCACATTTTGCAGTATATATATTTTTAATTGCTCTAAAAGCCTTAATTTTTGTCATAGAGAGGTCAGGTTGGTCTCATTCTCTTGGAAAATGCCTGAATTTTCTCAAAAAATTATCAAAAATATGAAAAAAAATTTTTTTTATAGCACTTTTGCAAGGACGTACCGGTACGTCCATGGGGGTAAAGGGATGTGTTTTGTGAAAGGTACCAGTACGTCCTTTGGGGGTAAAAGGGTTAATATATGAAGTTGCATAAAACTTAATACTGTACCCTATTTATCAATCTCAATTTTTAAAATTTTTACATATGCACGTTACTTTCCTCTATTACCTAGCCCTCTGCAACACACCATGTTCTAGAAAAGGACCTGTACATTTACTTGACGGTTTTTAATACACTCGTACTCTTGTCAGATTCTTATTGCTCAAAATATTGCCTATGTTCCATTTAATCCCTTATTCTAGGTTCAAAATAAATTTTTGTGCCCTCGCACTTGTTTCGTATTTTAATAACTGAAGTTACTTATTCTACCACTCTAGTTTTGCAACATTTTATATATTTCTTCAAACACTTAGTATTTCTATCCACTCCTGACTTTCCTGTTTCCATTTTTCCCATTCCCCACACATTCACTACCAGATCAACTCTTTTTATACGTTTGCTTATTGGAGCTGTGCTGTTCCCTATCAGATCAAATCATGCTTTAGTTTGTACATATACTTCTGAAAGCCTAGCACATCCCAACAAAATGGCCTTGGTTGAATACAATGTCCACACCCCCTCCATTCTGGGAAATGGCATAGCCTAAACACTTCTGTACTTTCATTCACACGATGCACGTTTTCTCTGCAACCAAAGCATTATTATTATTATTATTATCAAATGCTAAGCTACAACCCTAGTTGGAAAAGCAGGATGCTATAAGCCCAGGGGCCCCAACAGGGAAAATAGCCCAGTGAGGAAAGGAAATAAAGAAAAGTAAAATATTTTAAGTATAGTAACATTAAAAAAAAAATTTCCTATAAAAACTATAAAAAAACTTTAACAAAACAAGAGGAAGGGAAACTAGATAGAAGTGTGCCCGAGTGTACCCTCAAGCACGAGAACTCTAACCCAAGACAGTGGAAGACCATGGTACAGAGGTTATGGCACTGCCCAAGACTAGAGAACAATGGTTTGATTTTGGAGTGTCCTTCTCCTAGAAGAGCTGCTTACCATAGCTGAAGAGTCTCTTCAACCCTTACCAAGAGGAAAGTAGCCACTGAACAATTACAGTGCAGTAGTTAACCCCTTGGGTGAAGACGAATATTTTGGCAATCTCAGTGTTGTCAGGTGTATGCGGACAGAGGAGAATCTGTAAAGAATAGGCCAGACTATTCGGTGTCTTTGTAGGCAAAGGGAAAGAACCGTAACCAGAGAGAAGGGTCCTATGTAGTACTGTCTGGCCAGTCAAAGGACCCCATAAGCATGTGCTGAGTGACTTATGTTGATTAAACCCAAATTTTTACATCTTAAATCCCATCCACTTTGTCTTTCACCCTTTCTTGTATATTTTATGATACTTATTTCTTCATTCTAGAATTCTGGGTATACAGTATAGTGTACTCATTTTGATTAGTGACACTTACAATTCCACAGTATTCATCCTGAAATATTGCCATAACTTTCACTGGGTTGCTTGTCAAGGTCAACTCTATATGCCCTCTACTATGAAACTCACTTTTCTCCTCACTTCCTCGCATATAATGTACACTATATCCATTTCTTGCATTCATATCAATTTTAATCTCTCAATTTTCCACTATTTCCTGCTTGGCATCCCATTTAATTTTTTATTTACCCATCTCATTTTATCCTTTTCTAAATGGTGAACACAGACATTGCTCACTACAGTACATACATACATATACCAAAGGCACTTCCCCCAATTTTGGGGGGTAGCCGACATCAACAAATGAAACAAAACAAAAAAGGGGACCTCTACTCTGTGGCCCCGGGGGCATAAAAACAATTAGAATAGCGCCAACGTTATCCCTGCATGTCGTAGGAGGCGACTAAAAGGGACGGGACGAGGGGGCTGGGAACCCCCTCTCCTGTATAAAAATCCTACGAGGCTCACTACAGTAGCCAAGAAATTCTTTATCAACACCCTACAGTCATTTATATCTTTGTTTCCACACAGTATGTTTTCTTTACTAAAGTCGCCATTCCAATTGCATATATCCTGTCTAATTTTTTCCCGTTCTGTCTTCTTACAATTCTTTCTTCTTTGTAGTGTAAATGTAACGTGTCAAGCCTGAAGTTCTGTTGCGTTCCACCGTGATCATTTATTTTACTGACAATAGCCAACATGAAGTCTCACTCTTTATCTTAACCTTCTCCCTTCTCATAGGCACTAGCAAGGAAGTCATCTTTCTATGCATTCTTCCATTGATTTACCTCCGTCCTAGCTTGGGTGGAGAGGGAGTTTGGACGAATCATATGTATATATGGTCAGTCTCTAGGGCATTGTCACTGTCCCTTACCTCTGCCTTTCGTGGCGACCTTTAAACACCCGATTATTACTTTAATATGTAACTTTGGTAAAGTTTAACTGCCTATAAGAAAAAGTAGTTTTTTTCCTAGGTTACATTGTCCTGTAATACAGTCACTTTTGCACTTGTAACCTTTGCATTCATAAATTTCAAACTTTTTGTAAATGAACTTATTGTCAAGTTTGGCAATAAACTAAAAAGATTGTGGCTGGGGATTTGGGGATAACCTATGTCTACCTACAGGGTTCTCATCAGCCATTGTCTGGCCCTCCCTGGTCCTAGCATTGTAGGAGAGGGGGCTTGGGCGAATCAAATGTATTTTATTAAAATGCTTGAGTGCTTTAAAAAGGACAGTGCTGTACTTCACATGGAAACTTATTACTGTAGGTATTTGTTTATTATAAAATGATAGCAGGTTTCAAGAACTTTTTCCTGTTCAATAAGGTATATAGGAAATGCGGAAGTAGCTTTTTAAATCTTTTACCCCCAGGGAATTTGGAAATTTCCAACCCTTAACCCCCAGTGGTTTTTTTTTTTTTCCAGCACATTTTGCAGTATATTATTTTAAAATTTACTCTAACAGCCTTAATTTTTGTCATAGAGAGGTCAGGTTGGTCTCATTCTCTTGGAAAATGCCTGATTTTTTTCAAAAAATTATCAAAAATACGCAAAAAAAAAATTTAAATAGCATTTTTTTGCAAGGACGTACCGGTACGTCCATGGGGGTAAAGGGATGAGTTTTGTGAAACGTACCTGTACGTCTTTTGGGGGGTAAAAGGGTTAAGGCTGAAATCCATTTTGTGTCGAAAATCGCTTTGCTTCTTGTCTCTTGGAACAAATTCATGATGTAGAGTTGGGTGTTACTGTAATGTGTAGTGATTACACTTACTGTAATTGATTTTTCTCTCCTGACTTTTTACATTACTGTACTCCATCCATAAAGATAATAAGAGTCAGACTTATTAAGTCTCTCACCCACTTCACCACCACACCAGTCACTCCCCTTACATGCTTCTTTGAACTTTCACTTTTCTAGCTTTTATTTTTAGTGACGCAGTTCCGGTAGGCCCTGCTGCTGCCTCCGATGCCTTAGATGACCGCGGAGGTAGCAGCAGTAGGGGATTCAGCATTATGAAGCTTCATCTGTGGTGGATAATGTGGGAGGGTGGGCTGTGACACCCTAGCAGTACCAGCTGAACTCGGTTGAGTCCCTTGTTAGGCTGGGAGGAACATAGAGAGTAGAGGTCCCCTTTTTGTTTTTGTTTCTTTGTTGATGTGGGCTACCCCTCAAAATTGGGGGAAGGGCCTTGGTATATGTATGATGATGTATTTTTAATGTTTACAGTACCATACAATCTCATTTTCACCCCGATTACACCTTCATAAATTTTTATCATATTTTTTGGTGTGCCATAATGCTTTTTATTCATTTTACTTTCCACAAAACTGAATTGTAATCAATGCATGGTCCACGCACCCTCTTCAAAATCCACAGTTCCTCCCTTTACCAATTCTTTTTTCACCATCTTCCTTTGGCAATCAAAATCCTACCATACACCTTCCTTAGTATATCAAGTAACATTTGTCCTTCATAATTCTTACAAGTCACTTTTATCTTTATATTCATTCATTCTTTCACCAGGTTTGCATCCTGTAGGCTAGCATTTAAAAAACCCTGATAGCTATTTAATCATACTTATCACCACTCCAGTCCAGCATCTTGTTTGTAATATCCTCTCTCTTCCTATTTTTGAACCTCTTCATTACTTTTCCTATTTCTTCAGCAGTCATTGACAATGTGCAGATTTGTAAGTGATGTCACATACATACATATACCAAAGGCACTTCCCCCAATTTTGGGGGGGAGCCGACATCAACAAAGAAACAAAAACAAAAAGGGGACCTCTACTCTCTACAAACGTTCCTCCCAGCCTAACCAGGGACTCAACCGAGTTCAGCTGGTACTGCTAGGGTGCCACAGCCCAACCTCCCACATTATCCACCACAGATGATGCTTCATAATGCTGAATCCCCTACTGGTGCTACCTCCGCGGTCATCTAAGGCACCGGAGGAAGCAGTAGGGCCTACCGGAACTGCGTCACAATCGCTTGCCATTCATTCCTATTTCTAGCACGCTCTCTTGCCTCTCTCACCTCTCTCACATCTATCCTCCTATCCCTAGAGCAGGGGAACAATATTTCTTTGGTATTGGGCTGTATTGGATTCCCTGTTCTAGCCTTGAACAGAAAAGTCATTGGAGACCACAGAGCACCTCCCCAAAAATTAGTTTTTAGTTTTTCAAAACTCCTTTTGTAGTTTTGCATCGCTAAGTTCTGCCACTCGTGTATGCTTCGCATTCAATTAATGAATTTTGTTCTATCTGACGTTAGTTTTTGTCATTTATTTAGTTACCTTTGTTCATGATATATCTCTTTTAGCATTCCCAGTATACGCTTCAACTATCTGTTTGAACTATCTGTTTGCTCATTCATTTGCTTAGTATCAATCCAGAAACTTTGCCCTGACATTCACCGAGATTACTCTTCGGCAGATGTATAATACTTATATCCTGATGGTAGGCTGCATCTTAGGTCATCCTCTGGTTGCAAACGGTTTCTGTATTTTGTCTTTAAGACTGTGGGGGCTGAAAATCCTGCCTCACACAGGAAAGTTGTAGCAAAGGGAATTAGCGTTTTCAGGGCTTCACCTCCAAGATTGGGCTTTTCTTTGTGAACTTTGATCCAAAATGAGCTAGGCGATTCCTTTTGCCTTTTGAAATCGTAATGAAGTGTTGCGTCATTCTGGATCTCGATGAGCTCCGCCTGTAGCTTGCTGATGTTTGCGATTTCATCAGGGAAGTCTTCAGCTTCAATGTTGAAGGGTTTTTTTACCCAACTGTAGTTGAACATATTTTCTGGAATGTAATAATCAAACTCTCGAATTAGCTTGGATATATGTCCCTCAATAATGCTTTGGACTTGGATGAGAGAAAATCTGTCATCCTCCAGAAGTAGGTTAAAAGATGGAAATGATGCAGTCTTTCCAGTTTTATTTTATTCATCCACAACTTCAGTTTTCCTTTGAATGCTAATAGCTTCTCAGAAAGCCCAACCAATGTCTGATCACGACCTTGCATTGAAAGCCCTAAATCTAGCGCCAAAAGCGCTCGGTTGCCAACTCTGGACACTGACACATCAGCTCCTGACTTCCTCCACCTCCCCCTCCTCCTTCCCTCCACCAACGGTTAGATTTAAAAGGCAAGAGGAGATATTGGTAGTTTTTTCACCTCAATCAAATCGTCTGTCTCAATGTTTTGCTTAACATTAGATGATAATGACTTAAGAATTCTACATTCATGATTAATACTTTGATAATATTTTGAATAGGAATATTGGGAAAATAGGAAGTCCACAAATCCTTGGTGACCCATTTAAATGGCTTGGCGACCCAAATTTGGGTCGCGACCCAGGGGTTAAGAACCACTGCCTTAGACATTTCATCTCAAACACATTCAATTTCTGTCTCTCCGTTACTTTCATTCCCCACAACTCCGATCCATATATCACAATTGGGACAATCACTTTCTCATACATTCATGCCCAACCCTCTAATTTTTACTACTCCCTTAACTGCCCCCAACACTTTGGATCCTTCATTCACTCCCTGACATACATCTGCTTCCACTCCCATTTTCTCTTGTCATAAATCAAGAAGGTTTTTTAAATGATAGAAAGGATAGAGAAGCAAGAAATTTTATCGACATACATAGGAAAAAATATTTGTAAATTAATGAACATATAAAATGTAGACATGCATCAACTTTGTCATTCATAAACTTCCGTTACTCTCTGGATCACTTTCTATCTGACTTGTCGTTTTTTACTACTGCTGTAAAGGAGTAGTGGAATTTTAAGATGTACGTTGGAAAGTATAGAAATAATATATTGTATGATGATTGAATTAGCTTTGTACTTACCTTTGTATTCACTTTACAGGCTGATTGATTAAGGAGTCGGATTGATTAAGGAGTCGGATTGATTAAGGAGTCGGATTGATTAAGGAGTCGGATTGATTAAGGAGTCGGATTGATTAAGGAGTCGGATTGATTAAGGAGTCGGATTGATTAAGGAGTCGGATTGATTAAGGAGTCGAAACAAAGTATGAACGTCATCCATGGTGAGTGTTCCGCTTTTATGTTTTCCTTCTGCATTTACTTCCTTTATACTTTGCTTTCGTGTTTTCTTCTGTAAGGTCTAAAATTTGAGAGGTTAAAGTCATGGAATGAGAGAAAACTTTAAATTATTTAAATTTTGCCAAGGCCAATGTTTCTGCAGTACAGAGTGCAGGCCTTGTTTAGTGTACTTGCCTGGTAAGTAATTTTTCTGTGACGTCATTTAAAGGAAGTCTGACAATTTCTATTTCTTTCATATCACTCTACTCATCCTTACTGTCATCTCAACTTAGCTTAAACTAACCTAACTTAACAGTCCAGTGTCCGTCCAATGTAACGTAAATAGTGCTTTTGTCTTATACTTCCACATATGCTTTTGTACAATTGGGGCATCTTAAACAACCGCCTCAATAAAGTGCAAGTAGTCCAATGCAGGTTATGACACCCTCTGTATAGTCTGCCCCCATAATTATTATTATTATTACTACTACTACTAATACTAGTGTTAGCTAAGCTACAACCTCTTTTTTGAAGAGCAAGGCGGTATAAGTCCAAGAGTTTCAATAGGAAAATATTGCCCAGTGAGGAAAGGGAAGTAATGAACAATTAAAACACTTAAGGAACAGTAACAAGATGAAAACATAATTCATATATAAACTATAAGAAGAGATTTATGTCAGCCTGTTCAACATAAAAACTTTCGGTGTAAATTTAAATTTTTGAAATTCCCCTGATTCAACTACCTGACTAGAAAGATCATTCCACAACTTAGTCACAGTTAGAATAAAACTTATAGTATACTATGAAGGTTTGAGTCTTATGATGGAGAAGGCATAGCCATTAGAATTAACCTTAACCTTGGCAACATTATTGTTTTTATTGCTTTCCTTTGCTATTTTTGTCATCTTTCTGTTATGTAATGATTTTCAGTCGCCATGTCTCGGTTCCACCTTTTCACATTGCTGCCTTCACTTTTATATATTTAATATTTACACTTCAACCACATGAATGGCTTTTTCAGAAACTCATTTTTAAAACTGAGATTCAGATTCTAGAATAAGAAATATCCCTAACTATTTGCTGTTGAATTTGGGGGGGTGAATTTCTTTCAAGAATCCCCAAATTCTGTAAATCAAATAGCAATTTTTTTAGGTTTTTTTATTTTCCTTTGCTTCTTATATACTCATCATAGGTCATTATTTAATAGTAAAAAGTGCACTTTTTATCTCATGACGCACTTTTTTTTTTTTTTTTTTTTTTTTTATACTGCAGCCTAACTACTGTTCTCAACCAATTTCTCCAAGTTAACAGAAATGCTCTATTGCTTATTATCAAAGCAGGGTTTTCAATTGTTTTCCCTTTTATTTTTTTTATATATATTTTATTCAATAGAGATTACATAATGTAATGCACATCATGTGATACCATCTGTTAACTCAGTACCTTGACCACAATTGCTATATAACTTTCTTGATTTTGGTTTTTATTTATTTATTTTTTTTTTTTTGGCTGCTGCTTTAGTCAACATCCCATTTGATTTGCATTACTTCACATAAATTTTCCATCTTCTTTCCATTCCACCTATCAATCATTACTCGACATCCACACTTCACTTGAGACATTTGTTCAACCATCCATTCATACATAACTCCCCCTCCCTGATTTCCACATTCAGTTCTATGCTTGTATCAATCATTAGCGCAAATCCTGCCAACGATCTTGCTTTGCCTATTCCTAAACTCACAAATACTATATGAATTACCTAGTTACTTTCTTCCATCGATCATACAGCTTCCATTACTCCATGTACCTGGTTTACATTGACCCTCTAGTTTATTCTTGCTCATATTCATTCTCAGCGTTCTCCTTTTGCAAATGCTTTTCTACACCTTCACATATTGTAAAGTTCCTTTTCTTTGTCTTCAAAGGATCATTGGCGTTCATCCATTCAAATTCCCATTCACAGTTCATTTTCTCTTCTCATAACTTAACTCTGGTAAAGCTTGCTTCCACTTTTATTTCTTTGCTTTTTGCATCACTCCATACCATAACTTTGTCTCAGGCCTACTTGACCTTAATGTGGTAGCCTGTTAGAAGCATCCTTGCTTGGTGACATGCTGGACTGGGGTTTAAGACCAGCTTAAGCACAATAGTTTCTTGTGTCTGCAATCTCAGTATCCTTTTGAGCTAAGGATGGGGTTTTGGGAGAGCCTATATGTGTACCCTCCGAGTAGCAGCCATTGCCTTGCCTTGCCCTCCTTGGTCCTTGCTTGGTTAGAGAGGGGCTTGAGCATTGGTCATATGTATATATGGTTAGCCTCTAGGGCATTGTCATTGTTCCTTACCTCTACCGTTCATGAGTGACCTTTAAACCTTGAAACTATGTCAACGTAACACTTGCATTCTTCCACCTCAAAAACTTTAAAATCAACCCCCTGCATTAATTCCATTTTAACTATTTAGTTGTTCTTGATTTCACTCAAACTATCATTTGGTTAAAATATTTCTGTCAACTTCTCAACATCCCATTTTTATTGCTTAATTTTACAAGTTATTACTAGGCATCCAAAAACATACATTCTATCCTCTGCCTGCCGAAAAGTATTTTGTTACTGAATCTTCCCTCTCCCTCACCCCTTTGCTTGTGTACCTCTCCAGTTTTACATTCACGTATCCATACTCATATGTAACACACAGTACTTTGGATAATCCACATATCTCTCTCTCTCTCTCTCTCTCTCTCTCTCTTTCTCTCTCTCTTTCTCTTCTCTCTCTCTCTCTCTCTCTCTCTCTTCTCTTTCTCTTTCTCTTTCTCTTTCTCTTTCTCTTTCTCTTTCTCTTTCTCTTTCTCTTTCTCTTTCTCTTTCTCTTTCTCTTTCTCTCCTCTCTCTCTCTCTCTCTCTCTCTCTCTCTCTCTCTCTCTCTCCTCTCTCTCTCTCTCTCTCTCTCTCTCTCTCTCTCATATATTAAGCAGTGTAACACCCCTCACCTCACTTTAGACCCATTCTCTCCACTAAGATATCATTACACCCATTAATACCTCGTTTTGTTAGACATTTCAACTTCAAAATACATCCTCTACAGTATGTACTTTCGCCACTCCATACATTTCCTTTACTCTAACACTCCTATCACTCCCTAAGTAATCTAACTCTTAGCAAATCACACAACCCCACTCTAGTCATTTCCTGTACTAGATTTACAATCATACCATTCTTCTTCAAAATCTAATACCGTACATAGAAATAACCTCCTCCAGTATTGATTATACAATACATTTCTACCCTTCTTCTTCTTTGTCTACATCTTTTCCCACTTCTATGTGGGGTCGATGTTTTTGGTCAGCTTTCTTCATCTACCTCTGTCCCACACCTCATCACCGGTTAATCCCTTTGATAGGTCATCCATGATACAGTCTATCCACCTTCGCTTTGGTCTGCCTCTCCTTCTCGTTCCCTGTACCTCCATTTCCATCACTCTCCTCCCAATATACTGTTCATCTCTTCTCATGACATGACCATACCACCTCAGTCTACTTTCTTGGATCTTATCTGATAGTTTTCTAACTGCTAATTATCTCATTCCGTATCTTATCTCTTTTTGTCACCCCACACATCCATCTCAACATTCTCATCTCTGCCACATCCATCTTCTTCTCTTCTGTCGTCTTTATTGCCCACGTCTCCGCTCCATACATCATTGCCGGTCTCATAACTGTCCTGTGTACATTACCTTTCAACTTAACCCCTATTTTCCTGTCGCATAGTACTCCACGCACTTTTTTCCAATTCTTCCATCCTGCTTGTATTCTGTGGTTTATTTCTGCCCCTAGGTCACCATCCTCTGCAACTGTTGATCCTAAATACCTGAAATTTCCAACTCTTTTCAATCTCTCTCCTTGTAAACTAACTTCCCCATTCTCGCCTTTTTTCAATCTCAAATACTCTTTTTCATGCTGATCTTCAATCCTCTATTTTCCATTTCTCTTCTCCACTCCTCCAGTTTTCTCTTCTACTACCTCTCGCCTAGTGCTACACAGTATAACATCATTAGCAAAACGCTTACACCAAGGAGAATGATATCTATACCTTGTGTTACTACATCCATGACCAGATCAAATAGGTAAGGGCTCAATGCAGACCCCTGATGTAGTCCCACATTTACTGGGAAACTTTCTTTTAGGCCTATACTGCTCTTAATATTTGCTTCTGCCCTTTCATACATATCTTGGGTGATTCTTACGTATTTCTCAGGGACTCCCTTTTGTCTCGTACATCTCCACAGCTCCTGAAGCGGTACTCAATCGTATGCCTTCTCCATGTCAATAAAGACCATATGTAATCCTTTCTGTTTCTCCCGATGTTTTTCTATCGTCTGCCTCAAAGCAAATATTGCTTCTACAGTCCCTCTTCCAGGCATGAATCCAAATTGTTCCTCAGCAATTGTTTCATCTCTGAGTCTTTTCTCCATGATCTTCTCCCATATTTTCATAGTATGGCTTATCAGCTTTATGCCTCTGTAGTTGCCACATTCCTGGATGTCTCCCTTCCCCTTATAGATGGGAATGATGAGGCTTCTTCTCCGTTCCTCTGGCATCTTTTCCTGATTGAAGATCTTCTGCGTCAGGTCCCACAAGATATCTACATTTCTACCCATCACTAAAACTTTTCACATTTTGATGCAAACCTTTTACTCGCCCTTCAGAATATGCATTTCTTTTTAAGCTGGATCGCTTTGTCCTGACATTCCATTTTTTTTATTTACTGTACCTTTGAATCCATAGCTCATGACACCTTTTTTCAAATACTGTACCTTTGAATCCCTTTATCATGACATTCGCTTTTTCAAATACTGTACCTTTGAATCCTTTTATCATGACATTCGCTTTTTCAAATACTGTACCTCTGAATCCCTAACTCGTGACATTCGCTTTTTCAAATACTGTACCTTTGAATCCCTTTATCATGACATTCGCTTTTTCAAATACTGTACCTTTGAATCCCTTTATCATGACATTCGCTTTTTCAAATACTGTACCTCTGAATCCCTAACTCGTGACATTCGCTTTTTCAAATACTGTACCTTTGAATCCCTAACTCGTGACATTCGCTTTTTCAAATACTGTACCTTTGAATCCCTAACTCGTGACATTCGCTTTTTCAAATACTGTACCTTTGAATCCCTTTCTCCTGATATTCGCTTTTTCAAATACTGTACCTTTGAATCCCTTTATCATGACATTCGCTTTTTCAAGTACTGTACCTTTGAATCCCTTTATCAGGACATTCGCTTTTTCAAATACTGTACCTTTGAATCCCTAACTCATGACATTCCCTTTTTTATATACAGTACCCTTGAATCCCTAACTCATGACATTCGCTTTTTCAAATACTGTACCTTTGAATCCCTAACTCATGACATTCACTATTTCAAATACTGTACCTTTGAATCCCTTTATCATGACATTCGCTTTTTCAAATACTGTACCTTTGAATCCCTAACTCATGACATTCGCTTTTTCAAATACTGTACCTTTGAATCCCTAACTCATGACATTCGCTTTTTCAAATACTGTACCTTTGAATCCCTTTATCATGACATTCGCTTTTTCAAATACTGTACCTTTGAATCCCTAACTCGTGACATTTCGCTTTTTCAAATACTGTACCTTTGAATCCCTAACTCGTGACATTCGCTTTTTCAAATACTGTACCTTTGAATCCCTTTATCATGACATTCCCTTTTTTATCTACTGCATCTTCAATTCTAAACATTTTCTTAATAATGTCTGCTATCCTTTCTTTAATTATTTCCATCTTTTTTTCTGCACCTTCAACTCTTCACATTTTCTTAATGTATGCTATACTTTTTTCATTATTTCCGTCTTCTTTTTCTGCACCCTCAATTCTTCATATTTTCTTAATGTATGCAATCCTTTCTTTCATTATTTCCATCTTTTTCTGTACTTTGAATTCTAAACATTTTCTTAATAATGTGTGCTATCCTTTATTTCATTATTTCCGTCTTCTTTTTCTGCACCTTCAATTCTAAACATTTTCTTAACCCTTTTACCCCCGGCTATTTGGAACTTTCCAATCCTTAACCCCCAGGGTTTTTTTTCCCAAGCACATTTTGCAATATATTTTTTCAAAATTACTCTAACAGCCTTAATTTTTGTTATAGAGAGGTCAGGTTGGTCTCATTCTCTTGGAAAATGCCTGAAGTTTCTCAAAAAATTATCAAAAATATGCAAAAAAATTTAAATAGCAGTTTTTTGCAAGGAAGTACCAGTACGTCCATGGGGGTAAAGGGATGAGTTTTGTGAAACGTACCAGTACGTCCTTTGGGGGTAAAAGGGTTAATGTATGCTATCCTATCTTTCATTATTTCCTTTGAGGTTTTCAGGGAACCCCTTCCGTTTTTTTATCCCTTTCACTAACCTCCTCGGTACTCGTTTTCCTTCCTAAATATTTCATCCTTATTTTCTCTCCTCCATAGTTCATATCTCAAAGCCTTCAATTTGTCTTCCATGCCACACTTCCAAACTGTAAAGTCTAACCTCGCTCACACACTATCCTTTCTGGACCCAGTTGAGTCAGAGCCCAATGAGTAATGCCCACGTTAGGTCTGATATATTATTATATTTATTATTATTATTTCTTGCCAAGCTACAACCCTAGTTGGAAATGCAGGATGCTATAAGCCCAGGTGCTCCAACGGGGAAAATAGCAGGATTGGAATTTATTGGGATCAGAAGTAATCATACATTTACTTAAATTTTTTTCTTTATTTTCCTGGTTGTCCACTTATATAGTCCCTTTCATACACTCTTTTACCATCAATAATAATTTTGAAATTCACTCATACAGTACTATCTTTTTAACCCTTTTACCCCCAAAGGACGTACTGGTACGTTTCACAAAACTCCTCTCTTTACCCCCATGGACGTACCGGTATTTCCTTGCAAAAAACTGCTATTTAATGTTTTTTTTGCATATTTTTGATAATTTTTTGAGAAACTTCAGGCATTTTCCAAGAGAATGAGACCAATCTGACCTCTCTATAACGAAAATTAAGGCTGTTAGAGTAATTTTGAAAAAATATATTGCAAAATGTGCTTGGAAAAAAAAACCCCCGGGGGTTAAGGGTTAGAAAGTTCCAAATTGCCTCGGGGTAAAAGGGTTATAACATGTTAACCTCCACTTTTCATAGTAAAAGTACTGTCTTGTTAAAAAAACTTTGCTACATTTTTAACTTAATGAATCTACTTAATGTATACAATATTTAATCTAATGAACTTAAATAATTTATTCCTCAACTTTTAAATAAATTTGACATGCTTTTCGCTTTTAGATTTAGCTATACTGTATATTTATCTCTACTCTTACTCACTTAGTCTACACACATTGGTAAATCTCTTACGGTAATATAGCATTTGAAACTTTCCAAATATATTTTGCACTTACCACGTCAGCATGAAGACATATTTTCTCTAGAGGCCACTTTAAGGCCACTTTACTCGAGACCGCATCATCCTTCTCAACAGTCACTTCTATAAATATTATCGGTCATGTTAACCTTTTCAAACCATGCAACAATTTCTATTCTCCACTCCTCATTCAACTAATAGAATACTTGTATGTATTAACCCAGAATAACTTGAGACAGCATAGATACAGGACATAATCTCCATTATTTATTCAGGTCCAGTTGTTCGTAAATCTCTACATTAAGCTGCATTCCTTGGCAATTTCTAAAGCTTTTTTTTATTTTCTTGAATATTTTTTAAACAACTTCCTGTTTTGTAATAGCCATATGTTTCTTCTCTTTACTCTTGATTGCCTAACTCGTCTAATGTGCCTACAGCTAGTCTTCTGTAGTGGACGGCACCTCGTAGTAACGGGGGATTTCGAGGAGGGAGAAGTCTAATTGGAAAGGGACCTCTGGTAGTGGTATCACTCGCCCCAGTTTTAATACCGACACCCTTTAGGGGTGAGCGAGCTGGATATATTCCTGGCATTCCATGCAACTTTTTTCTCTGGTATATTCAGCAGTATTTATACCTTTGAAATGGTGCTTTAAGGAACATTTCACGGAGCGACACAGGTTGTGCCCAGAAATAGATTTTTCCTTCGTTAAAATCCCTTTTTTATTCATTGTAGCTTTAATATTTTGTAGTTTTCATGTTCATCCCACTTCATATTTTTCAAATCTTTTCCTACCCTCATATACCAATGAACAGTTCCTACTGTACCCAGAAATTCATGGTGAAGTTAGACAAAATACCCATTTATTTCATCATATTTCTTGAACTCTAAAACTACAATTAATCCATTTTCACCTTTATTTTACACAAGTACCCATTCACACACAGGCACTTTCGTACACTTAGTTTTACCTTAAATAATGATCTTGTAACTTGTCTTCATAAAAATTTTATACTAAGTATTACCCCTGTTTTGCAGATGATAATAGTATTGTTTCATAAAACACGACGTAATACCTACCCAAGTCGTGAGGCTATCAATCAAAGCTGGGTTCCAACTTATACTACAGTATTATCTTTATATTTTCATCTTAATCACTGCATTGTATGTGAAACCTTTTTTCATCTTTTGGATACAATATGCATTCTTTTCAAGTATAGGATGCATCTCTTCAAACACTTTTTATATCCAGGTCTACCAAACCTTATTTTTAATCAATTCCTGACATTCTCTTTTTCACATCTTAACTATATACACACACACTCCATTGGCTTCTTAAAGCCTAACCTATTTTAGAAAAATTATTCTTTGGGCCATGATTACAGCACTCCACATACTTGCTATGTGATCTAATCCAGTACTCGTGAAACATTTACCGTAATCTGACTTCTGTGACAATCTTTCACACACTGATCTACTTTGCCGGAGCATAACAGATACCCATTGACCACTTACTCGTTCTTCTCACCGATTCCGTTGTACTTGTAATACCTTTCAATCTGCCTTTTCTTCTTATATCCCTCTTAGACTTTGCAATCACATCTCTTCACTCTGGTGTTGCCAGCATGTACTCTTGTACAATATATGTTCATTCTCTTACTCTTTCATCCTCATACTGCTCTTCAAATGGCTTATCCACAACATTAGGCTGCTGGGGTTCAAGTCTGTTTCCATATGACTTAAGGAGATTTTTTTTTTGAAATCTTTATTCTAAAGGAACAATTTCTGTTTGGACAGATAAATAGGTGTTAGAAGAGGTAGAGCATTTCTGTTACGCTGAAGTCAGGAGTCAAGTCGAGAGGCATTAACATGGAGAAATAGTCTCCCCCAAAATCCTCTTATATAATGTTGTATTAATAAAAAACGGGAAAGCCTTATGCATTATGGCTTAGGGACATTGGCTGCGCAGTCAAGAAAAATGGATCACACTTTGATATCGGTGGTGGTACAGTTTAGTTTGGGTTGCTAATGTGGCAATGTAACTGTTTGGTTCTAACAGAGGGGAGAGATGTATGTGATAGCTTATTCAACAAGACAGTGAGCTAATATATAGATAGTTGAGAACAAAAATGACAAAATTCAAACCAAAGATAATGTTTGATAGCAAACTTAACCAGGCTTATATTATTAGAACAGGGGAGAATGAGAGAAAAAAAACTAACGTTAGTGTACGATCATGTATGAAACACATGCTATACACCATGTTCTTGTTCGCCTTTTTTTTATACATACATACATACATCATACATATACCAAGGCACTTCCCCCAATTTTGGGGGGTAGCCGACATCAACAAATGAAACAAAACAAAAAAGGGGACCTCTACTCTTTACGTTCCTCCAGCCTAACAAGGGACTCAACCGAGTTCAGCTGGTACTGCTAGGGTGCCACAGCCCTCCCTCCCTTTTTTTTTTTTATAAGAATTGGATATGCAGACTTAGATGATCTATTGTATGATGTATTTTTATCACAGTGTGCGTAACTTCAAAGTTGGTGTATAATTATACATACAGTACTTATATCTTTTACTAGATGTTGCCTTAGGCTGTCACATTAATTCGTCACCACAGATCAGACATTTTCATATGTTCATATCTATCATGGGGTAATTATGAACATACAATTGTGCCTTTCACATATAATACCCCTTTTACCCCCAGGCTCTTTGGAAATTTCCAACCCTTAACCCCCAAGGGGTTATTTTTTCCCCAGCACATTTTGCAGTATATTTTTATTTTAATTGCTCTAACAGCCTTAATTTTTGTCATAGAGAGGTCAGGTTGGTCTCATTCTCTTGGAAAATGCCTGAATTTTCTCAAAAAACTATCAAAAATATGAACAAAAAAATTTTCATTGCATTTTTTTGCAAGGACGTACCGGTACGTCCATGGGGGTAAAGGGACGAATTTTGTGAAACGTACCAGTACGTCCTTTGGGGGTAAAAGGGTTAACTATATATACACACACACTCCGCATGACCTTCCATTCCACAACATGTATATTGGCTTCTTAAAGCCTAACCTATTTTAGAAAAATGATTCTTTGGGCCATGATTACAGCACTCCACATACTTGCTATGGGATCTAATCCAGTATTCTTGAAACATTTAGCGTAATCTGACTTCTGTGACAATCTTTCACACGCTGATCTACTTTGCCGGAGCCAAAACAGATACCCATTGACCACTTACTCGTTCTTCTCACCCATTCCGTTGTACTTGAAATACCTTTCAATCTGCCTTTTCTTATTATATCCCTCTTAGACTTTGCAATCATATTTCTTCACTCTGGTGTTGCCAGCATGTACTCATGTGCAATATATTTTTATTCTCTTACGGTTTTATTCTCATACTGCTCTTCAAATGTCTTATCCACAACATTTGGCTGCTGGTTTTCAAGTGTTTCCAAATGACTTAAGGACATTTTGTTTTAAAATCTTTATTTAAAAGGAACAATTTCTTTTTATGAATAGTACTTACCTGGCAGTTATATATATATATATAGCTCATATCTCTAAATCAGCTATATATATATATATAACTGCCAGGTAAGTATTCATAAAACTTTGTTTTATCATAAAAACTCCATTTTTATGAATGGTACTTACCTGGCAGTTTTATATATATAGCTGATTTAGAGATATCAGCTATATATATATAACTGCCAGGTAAGTATTCATAAAACTTTTTATCATAAAAACTCCATATTTGGACAGATGAATAGGTGGTAGAAGAAGTAGAGCATTTCTGTTAAACTGAAGTCAGGAGTCAAGTCGAGAGGCATTAACATGGAGAAATAGTCTCCCCCAAAATCCTCTTATATAATGTATTAATAAAAAAAGGGAAAGACTTATGCAATATGGCCTAGGGACATTGGCTGCACAGTCAAGAAAAATGGATCACACAATGATAACGGTGGTGGTACAGTTTGGTTTGGGTTGCTAATGTGGCAATGTAACTGTTTGGTTCTAACAGAGGGGAGAGATGCATGTGATAGTTTAATCAACAAGACAGTGAGCTAATATATAGATAGTTGAGAACAAAAATGACAAAATTCAAACCAAAGATAATGTTTGATAGCAAACTTAAACAGGCTTATATTATTAGAAGAGGGGAGAGTGAGAGAAAAAAAACTAACGTTAGTGTACGATCATGTATGAAACACATGCTATACACCATGTTCTTGTTCGCCTTTTTTTTTATACATACATACATCATACATATACCAAGGCACTTCCCCCAATTTTGGGGGGTAGCCGACATCAACAAATGAAACAAAACAAAAAAGGGGACCTCTACTCTTTACGTTCCTCCAGCCTAACAAGGGACTCAACCGAGTTCAGCTGGTACTGCTAGGGTGCCACAGCCCTCCCTCCCTTTTTTTTTTTATAAGAATTGGATATGCAGACTTAGATGATCTATTGTATGATGTACTTTTATCAAAGTGTGTGTAATTTCAAAGTTGGTGTACAATTATACATACAGTACTTATATCTTTTACTAGATGTTGGCTTAGGCTGTCACATTAATTCGTCACCACAGATCAGACATTTTCATATGTTCATATCTATCATGGGGTAATTATAAACATACATTTGTGCCTTTCACATATAATACCTTCACATCTTAGTGTGAAATATAATAGATGACCCATAGCAAACCATAGCACCTCCCCTAACAAAATGCATTCTATTTTTCTCAATACAGCAGTCTGTGATTCTGCATTACAGAGTAGTATAGGCCGTATTGCATATGGTTTTCCTTTCTCTACTAATTGAACATTATATAATAGGATCCTTGGTGCAGACTATTTCTGTTATGATGCTCCTACTTTTCTGTAAGGCCCTCTTGCTTCCTGCTTTGAATTCCACTGTAATAGAAATGCCTCTTCTAAGACCTGTGCATCTGTCCCAGCAGGTTAATTTACTTGATCATTTGGTTTATATTTGATTTAAAATCACTTAACCCTTCTACCCCCAAAGGACGTACTGGTACGTTTCACAAAACTCATCCCTTTACCCCCATGGACGTACCGGTACGTCCTTGAAAAAAACTGCTATTTACATTTTTTTTTTTGCATATTTTTTATATTTTTTTTTTGAGAAACTTTAGGCATTTTCCAAGAGAATAAGACCAACCTGACCTCTCTATGACAAAAATTAAGGCTGTTAGAGCAATTTAAGAAAAATATACTGCAAAATGTGCTTGAAAAAAATAACCCATGGGGGTTAAGGGTTGGAAAGTTCCAAATAGCCTGGGGGTAAAAGGGTTAATAAACATTACTTAATCCAGCACAAAGTTGACACCATCTGTCAGCTTTACTATCTTGAACCACATATTTCTATGCAACTTTGTTGGTGGTTTACATATTTTTCATTAATTCTGTTCTGGTCGTCATTAGGTTCATTTTGTTATACATGGATTTTCAAATATCTTAATTACTACTAACCACCACCTCTTTCTCGGATTAATATCAATGCTTCACTTCCATAGATGATTGTCTTTCTAAAATCTATTCATAGTATAGTGGGGATTGGGGCTGTGAGGACTAGATATATTTTCTTTATTCAACAGTTTTTACAATTGCATGTGATCACACAATTTACTTTCATATGCTCACAACTCTACCGTTAATGATAATCATGAAACTGACCTTCGTATTCATTTTATACAATTTTATACCATTGATATTAACCCTTTTACCCCCAGGCTATTTGGAAATTTCCAATCCTTAACCCCCAGGGGGTTATTTTGTTCCCAGCACATTTTGCAGTATATATTTTTTTAATTGCTCTAAAAGCCTTAATTTTTGTCATAGAGAGGTCAGGTTGGTCTCATTCTCTTGGAAAATGCCTGAATTTTCTCAAAAAATTATCAAAAATATGAAATTTTTTTTTTTTTATAGCACTTTTTTGCAAGGACGTACCGGTACGTCCATGGGGGTAAAGGGATGTGTTTTGTGAAAGGTACCAGTATGTCCTTTGGGGGTAAAAGGGTTAATATATGAAGTTGCATAAAACTTAATACTGTACCCTATTTATCAATCTCAAACCGAAGCAATTTTTACATATGCATGTTACATTCCTCTATTACGTAGCCCTCTGCAACACACCATGTTCTAGAACAGGACCTGTACATTTACTCGGCGGTTTTTTATACACTCGTACTCTTGTCAGATTCCTACTGCTCAAAATATTGCCTATGTTCCATTTAATCCCTTATTCTAGGTTCAAAATACATTTTTCTGCCCTCGCACTCATTTTGTATTTTAATATCTGAAGTTGCTTGTTCCACCACTCAAGTTTTGCAACATTTTATATATTTCTTCAAGCACTTAGTATTTCTATCCACTCCTGACTTTCCTGTTTCCATTTTTCCCATTCCCTACACATTCACGACCAGATCAACCATTCTCAGTTTTTACATTTATTTATTGGAGCCGTACTGTCTCCTATCAGATCAAATCATGCTTTAGTTTGTACATATATTTCTTAGTCGAGCACATCCCAACAAAATGACCTTGCTGAATACAATGTCCACACCCCCTCCATTCTGGAAAATGGCATAGCCTATTTCACTTCCGTACTTTCATTCACACGATGCCCTTTCTCTCCGCAACTAAAGCATGTGCTGAGTGATCACCTTCATTAAACCTAATTTATTACATCTTAAACCCCTTCCAGGTTGAGTCATTCTTTCTTGTATCTCTTGTAATACACTTATTTCTGCATTCTAGAATTCTGGGTATACAGTATAGTGTACTCATTTTGATTAGTGACACTTACAATTCCACAGTATTCATCCTGAAATATTGCCATAACTTTCACTGGGTTGCTTGTCAAGAGCAGCTCTATATGCCCTCTACTATGAAACTCACTTTTCTCCTTACTTTCTCATATATACACTATCCATTTCTTGCATTCATATCAATTTTAATCTCTCAATTTTCCACTATTTCCTGCTTGGCATCCCATTTAATTTTTTATTTACCCATCTCATTTTATCCTTTTCTAAATGGTAAACACAGACATTGCTCACTACAGTACATACATATACCAAAGGCACTTCCCCCAATTTTGGGGGGTAGCCGACATCAACAAATGAAAGAAAACAAAAGAGGGGATCTCTACTCTGTGGCCCCGGGGGCATAAAAACAATTAGAATAGCGCCAACGTTATCCCTGCATGTCGTAAGAGGCGACTAAAAGGGACGGGACGAGGGGGCTGGGGATCCCCTCTCCTGTATAAAAATCCTACGAGGCTCACTACAGTAGCCAAGAAATTCTTTTATCAACACCCTACAGTCATTTATATCTTTGTTTCCACACAGTATGTTTTCTTTACTAAAGTCGCCATTCTAATTGCATATGTCCTGTCTAATTTTGTCCCGTTCTGTCTTGCAATTCTCTCTTCTTTGTGGTGTAACCGTAACGTGTCAAGCAAGAAGCTCTGTTGCGTTCCACCGTGATAATTTATTTTACTGACAATAGCCAACATGAAGTCTCACTCTTTATCTTAACCTTCTCCCTTCTCATAGGCACTAGCAAGGAAGTCTTCTTTCTACTGCATTCCTCCATTGATTTACCTCCTTTCTGGGCTCTCTATCCATACACCATTGTAACATATTTTATTAAAATGCTTGAGTGCTTTAAAAAGTACAGAGCTGTACTTCACATGGAAACTTATTACTGTAGGTATTTACATACATATACCAAAGGCACTTCCCCCAATTTTGGGGGGTAGCCGACATCAACAATGAAACAAAACAAAAAGGGGACCTCTACTCTCTACGTTCCTCCAGCCTAACCAGGGACTCAGCCGAGTTCAGCTGGTACTGCTAGGGTGCCACAGCCCACCCTCCCACATTATCCACCGCAGATGAAGCTTCATAATGCTGAATTCCCTACTGCTGCTACCTCCGCGGTCATCTAAGGCATCGGAGGCAGCAGCAGGACCTACTGGAACTGCGTCACAATCGCTCGCCATTCATTCCTATTTCTAGCAGGTTTCAAGAACTTTTTCCTGTTCAATAAGGTATATAGGAAATGCGGAAGTAGCTTTTTAAGGCTGAAATCCATTTTGTGTCGAAAATCGCTTTGCTTCTTGTCTCTTGGAACCAATTCATGATGTAGAGTTGGGTGTTACTGTAATGTGTAGTGGTTGCACTTAATTGATTTTTCTCCTGACTTTTTACATTACTCCATCCATAAAGATAATAACAGTCAGGCTTATTAAGTCTCGCACCCACTTCACCACCACACCAGTCACTCCCCTTACATGCTTCTTTGAACTTTCACTTTTCTAGCTTTTATTTTTAGTGACGCAGTTCCGGTAGGCCCTGCTGCTGCCTCCGATGCCTTAGATGACCGCGGAGGTAGCAGCAGTAGGGGATTCAGCATTATGAAGCTTCATCTGTGGTGGATAATGTGGGAGGGTGGGCTGTGACACCCTAGCAGTACCAGCTGAACTCGGTTGAGTCCCTTGTTAGGTTGGGAGGAACGTAGAGAGTAGAGGTCCCCTTTTTGTTTTTGTTTCTTTATTGATGTGGGCTATTTTGGGGGAAGGGCCTTGGTATATGTATGATGTATTTTTAATGTATACAGTACCATACAATCTCATTTTCACCCAGATTACACCTTCATAAATTTTTATCATATTTTTTTGTGGTGTGCCATAATGCATTTTATTCATTTTACTTTCCACAAAACTGAATTGTAATCAATACGTGGTCCACGCACCCTCTTCAAAATCCACAGTTCCTCCCTTTACCAATTCTTTTTTCACCATCTTCCTTTGGCAATCAAAATCCTATCATACACCTTTCTTAGTATATCAAGTAACATTTGTCTCTTATAATTCCTACAAGTCACTTTTATCTTTATATTCATTCATTCTTTCACCAGGTTTGCATCCTGTAGGCTAGCATTTAAAAAACCCTGATAGCTATTTAATCATACTTATCACCACTCCAGTACCAGCTGAACTCGGTTGAGTCCCTTGTTAGGCTGGGAGGAACGTAGAGAGTAGAGGTCCCCTTTTTGTTTTTGTTTCTTTGTTGATGTCGGCTACCCTCCAAAATTGGGGGAAGTGCCTTGGTATATGTATGTATGTGATCACCACTCCAGTCCAGCATCTTGTTTGTAATATCCTCTCTCTTCCTATTTCTGAACCTCTTAATTACTTTTGTTATATCTTCAGCAGTCATTGACAATGTGCAGATTTGGAAGTGATGTGGCAAGTTGTAATGGGCCTGATGAACTGCAGGTCTCCTCTATAATTCACCGAGTCTGTACTCTGCATGTTGGTGCACTGTCCCTAGAGCACATACATACATACATATACCAAAGGCACTTCCCCCAATTTTGGGGGGTAGCCGACATCAACAAATGAAACAAAACAAAAAAGGGGACCTCTACTCTCTACGTTCCTCCAGCCTAAGCAGGGACTCAACGGAGTTCAGCTGGTACTGCTAGGGTGCCACAGCCCAACCTCCCACATTATCCACCACAGATGAAGCTTCATAATGCTAAATCCCCTGCTGCTGCTACCTCCGCGGTCATCTAAGGCACCGGAGGAAGCAGCAGGGCCTACCGGAACTGCGTCACAATCGCTTGCCATTCATTCCTATTTCTAGCATGCTCTCTTGCCTCTCACATCTATCCTCCTATCCCTAGAGCAGGGGAACAATATTTCTTTGGTATTGGGCTGTATTGGATTCCCTGTTCTAGCCTTGAACAGGAAAGTCATTGGAGACCATAGAGCACCTTCCCAAAAATTAGTTTTTCCTACATCTTGAGGTAAATCCAGAAAAAACCAGCGAAATTCATACACTAAGGCAAAATAAGGATTAAAAAGTGGTGCTATGAAAAAAGTGACGTCACTGGCGTGGGATTGCTAGTAGTAGTAGGATGTTGAACGGCACCTCGCTGTTCGGGGATGTTGACAGGAGATATCTAAATGGTGTGAGGCCTCTGGTTGTGATTTATTCAGCGCCCCAGTATTATACCGACACCTTATTAAGGTGAGCGAGCTGGGTTCAACCTAGCATTCCTATACAAATTTTTCTCTGGTAAATTCATAGCAGTTTTTACCTTAGAAATGATGTTAAAGGAGCATTAAAGATTTCCTTCGTCAAAATCCCTTTTTCCTTTGTCAAAACTCCTTTTGTAGTCTTGCATCACTAAGTTCTGCCACTAGAGTATGCTTCACATTCAATTAACCCTTTCACCCCCATGGACGCACCGATACGTCCTTGCAAAAAACAGCTATTTACTTTGTTTGCATATTTTTGATAACTTTGAGAAATTTTAGTCATTTTCCAAAAGAATGAGACCAACGTGACCCCTCTATGACAAAAATTAAGGCTGTTAGAGCAATTTGAAAGAAATATATTGCAAAATGTGTTTGCAAAAGAAAATGCCTGCGGGTAAAAGGGTTGATGAATTTTGTTCTATCTGACGTAGTTTTTGTCATTTATTCAGTTACGTTTGTTCATGACATATCTCTTCTTTCTAGCATTTTCGGTATACACTTCAACTATCTGTTTCCTCATTCATTTGCTTAGTATCCATCCAGAAAATTTACCCTGACATTCACCGAGATTACTCTCCGGCAGATGTAGAAGACTTATACTGTACCCTGAGATACTAGTTTCTCCTTTTTTTTTCTTTTCCATGCACACCCTACTTCCATTCCTCACACTTGATCATATTCAAGCTTATGATGTTCTTTAATTTCCACAGCCTCATTCCATCTCTCATTTCTTTTTAAATTGATAGAATTACGCTTTATATCCGCCTAAATGTTCAATTCTTCAAACTCATTCTGTTGACTTTCTATCCATGATGGTGGTGAATACATACATACATACATATACCAAGGCACTTCCCCCAATTTTTGGGGGGTAGCCGACATCAACAAAGAAACAAAAACAAAAAGGGGACCTCTACTCTCTACAAACGTTCCTCCCAGCCTAACAAGGGACTCAACCGAGTTCAGCTGGTACTGCTACGGTGTCACAGCCCACCCTCCCACATTATCCACCACAGATGAAGCTTCATAATGCTGAATCCCCTACTGCTGCTACCTCCGCGGTCATCTGAGGCATCGGAGGCAACAGCAGGGCCTACTGGAACTGCGTCACAATCGCTCGCCATTCATTCCTATTTCTAGCACGCTCTCTTGCCTCGCTCACATCTATCCTCCTATCACCCAGAGCTTCCTTTACTCCATCCATCCACCCAAATCTTGGCCAACCTCGAACATATTAATGATAATTGTACGATTACAAATGACCTGTGACCTTTAATTGATGGGATGTACTGTAGTGTTCTCCACAGAGACAAATTGCTTACCTTCTACAAGGATATGTAATACAGCTCCCTTTGCTTTATTGATTCTCAGTTTGATAAATATTCACCATTCTCCTACACATTCACTACCAGACCAACCATGTCCAGTATGTACGTTTACTTCTTGTGCTTCCTGGGAAAATATCCTTTCAAACATATAATTTTATGCAACATATTTCCTCCCCTTTTCAAATATGACAGTACTGTATATTATTAAAAATAGATTAATATTTACTTAGCTCAATGAAGCTTCTAAATATATACAATCCTCAGTCCAATGAATTTCAACGAAACTCCGTATTCATCAATCTCGCGATACACGCTTGTGCATTTTTAAACCTAGCAACCTTGGCACTCCAATATGAAATTTAATTGCATTGGCAAATATGATTCCCACTCTTAGTACATTTCAATAGTATTTGTTTCTACATGGACTGTATACAAATCTTCGTCTGCTAATAGGGTTATGCATTCAGTGTAGCTAGAACTGAAATGTTAAAAATAAGGTGGTGTCTGTAGTTACTGGTTGGTGATAACGAAGCCTCCCTTGCCTGCTGTGATACTGAAGTCACTTTATCTGTCGGAAATTAAAAGTACTGTACCCCCGGCGCTGTCAACTGGCATTTTTAATCTTTTATTTGTTCTTTTAAATAATTGTTGGCAATTTGTTTTACATACATACATACTTACATATACCAAGGCACTTCCCCCAATTTTGGGGGGTAGCCGACATCAACAAATGAAACAAAACAGAAAAGGGGACCTCTACTCTCTACGTTCCTCCAGCCTAACCAGGGACTCAACTGAGTTCAGCTGGTACTGCTAGGGTGCCACAGCCCACCCTCCCACATTATCCACCACAGATGAAGCTTCATAATGCTGAATCCCCTACTGCTGCTACCTCCGCGGTCATCTAAGGCATTGGAGGCAGCAGCAGGGCCTACCGGAACTGCGTCACAATCGCTCGCCATTCATTCCTATTTCTAGCACGCTCTCTTGCCTCTCTCACATCTATCTTCCTATCACCCAGAGCTTTCTTCACTCCATCCATCCACCCAAACCTTGGCCTTCCTCCTGTACTTCTCCCATCAACTCTTGCATTCATCACCTTCTTTAGCAGACAGCCATTTTCCATTCTCTCATACAAAGGATATTATTGAAGATGAAAGGTTTTTCTGTTTTCTAGACATTTGTAGCTGACTGACAGTTGTTTGCACATATAGTGTCTTGTTCCTGTTTGACAGCATTACTGTTACTGTTTATTCCCTTATGCATGGGAAGGAGTAGCTACTGCTGCTGGGTTGAAGGGGAGGGTCACTCTGCCCTTCTTATTGTCAGAATTTTTTTTTTGTGTACAGGAGGTTCTAGAGGCATATCTCCTGATAGCGCTGCCTCTTCATAGAGTACCTAGGAAATCTTTCCTCGGAGTGTCTGAGGCATCAGCCAGATGACAGACAACTTCTTCTCTTCACTCACTTCCAGTCAGAATGGAAGTGTTCCACCTTTATTTTCTTCTTTGTGAACCAAGTCCTGGAAGACTGATCGATAGGAGTACCACATAAATGCTACTACCGTTTTTCTCCCTATGGGAGACGGTGCAGCCCCCACGGACTCGCGTCGCCAAAGACGAAGATTAGACGAGACAATAATTCCCTTTTCGGGTTGCAATAAGAAAGAAAAAATTTCTCCAGGACCGAAGAGGATCCGGGTTTGGGTGAAGTCTGCTTTGCGGCGCCTTGTCTGGGCTTCGGACTCCTGACACGGTCGTCATGGTGCTTTCATCCTTTCCCATCATCATCCTTATATAACCTTACCACCTTCACATATATAACCTTACCACCTTCTCATATATAACCTTACCACCTTCACATATATAATCTTACCACCTTCTCATATACTGTATAGCCTTACCACCTTCACAACCACCTTCTCATATATAACCTTACCACCTTCACATATATAACCTTACCACCTTCTCATATATAACCTTACCACCTTCTCATATATAACCTTACCACCTTCACATATATAACCTTACCACCTTCTCATATATAACCTTACCACCTTCACATATATAACCTTACCACCTTCACATCTTCACATATACACTGTATAACCTTACCACCTTCACATATATAACCTTACCACCTTCACATCCTTATCCCACTTATAGGCTTCCAACACAAGAGCCCGTGTCTGCTATATGCAGGGCAATCTAATACCTACCCACCTACGAGACAATGCAGAGGACACTTTAGTTTGCTGCTTTTATTCATGACGAGTACTTCCTTACATGCTCATGTGCACCAACTAACATGCTACTTTGTGCATGTGTAACCTTGCATGCTCTTGCACCTGCTTTGTGTTTGCTCACACTCCTTCACCCTCAGCTATTCACATGCCCACTAGAGCACTAGGTGTGGGTCTACCTTTGCTTGCTCAAGTGCCCATGAGTTCTCTCCTGAGCGTACTTGTTCTCCTATAGGAGAGAGCCTTCGTATGGTAACTCGTGGCCTAGTATGTTCTCCTACTGGATTGTGCCCTTCTACAGGAGGGCCCTCCTGCAGAATTGTTCCCTCGCCTCTACGTTCACCTTGTGAGAGCGCACATTCTGCATTTCAAACCAGTGTTATAGCTTGGCTAGTAATGATAATGGTAATGATAATAGGGGCTCAGCAGGTCAGGTCAGCAAATCAAACTCACCCAAGGGACAAAAAGCATCTCACCTAGGATAGGTTACTCCAGAATGAGAGGTAATATCAAGTGGCTGTAACTTTTTTCTCTTCCCCTTCCTTGGGATGCAGTAGTCACTGTTATATGCTGGACCAGACAAAGAATGCAGGTTGAGATCCACATGATCAAGCATCTTTTCTAAGTAGTAAGTTTGCTTTGAAGCTCTTCTCCCCTCTTTCCTAACGAGGGGGTGGATAGATGTGTATGCACCAATGTTCTCATATGACCCTACATTTAGACAGCATATCCCCCACATAGATATAGGTTCTTCCCTTGACTGCCTACCAGGCCATGGTTGTAACCTAGTGGCTAATTAGGAATTAGGAGTCAGGGCTTCATTGTCACCAGCCAGTAACTACAGACACGTCGTTATAGATTTAACAACCAAGTTCAAGCTTTGCTGAAAGTATACGCTTATTAAAGGACTTGGTTTTGTATATTTAGGGAAAATAAAAATTACCTAGGAAATTCATTCTACAATCATTGATAAATCTCCAGTATAGTATAGCATTTCTTTTTATGAAATCATCACGCTATTTGGTCCACACGTTCCAAATTTATTTAGGTCTGCTTTAAGTAGAGTTCATTCCCCCTTTTGATGATAATGGTTCAAATAAAGATGAATTAGTACTCTCTTTGAATTACAAGTCTTTAATCTTTTGCACACTTCTTTCTACTAATCTTTAGTCTATTCTGGGACTTGCTTCTCCTCTTATTCATCCTTTGTATATGATCGCATACTTTATATAAATCAACAACTTCCGTTAGTCCACCACCTTTCCTACCATTCATTAAACCATCTTCCTGATGTTCATATACCATCATAAACCATTGTTGCTTATATTCAGACCCAACCATTTTATTTTTCATCAAACATCAGATGATTTTCTTCAAACAATTCAATTGAATTGTCACTGCCCTTTAACTTGATTTTGGCATCACTCTATAGAGATTTTTGACAACCAGACGTAACATTTTATTTTCTTGACCCACTTCACCACAATACTAGTCTCACCCCTTCCTCTTAACAATTACCCTCACAATCTCAGTCTGTACAGTATCATGTAATCGCAATTCCACTCGGTTGTCCTTTTTTTTTTATCAATTCTTTATCATTTTTTATGTATTTTTGCCATAATTCTTTCCATTTCCACAGTGCTGCATCATAACCAACACATGATCCACACACCCTCCTCTTCTTAACCCAGTGTTCCTCCCTATACCAGTTATGTCACCTGTCTTGCTTTAACAATTAAAATGCTGTACCATATGCCAAGTAATATTTGTCCTATTTAATTCTTACAAGCCGTTTACCTTGACAACATAAATTCACCAGTCTTGTACCAAGTGACAACAATTTTATTTTTTTTTCCCACAAACTTTACTTTGGGGGCGGCTTATCTGGTTCTGTACAGCAGGGGAACCCTACTCTCTACAGGACCTCCACGGTCGTTTTATGATGTTTATTCGGGAGCACTCAACATTTCACAGTGCGTATTGTTCGCTTACAATTTGATCATCACTGTCAAAACATTCGCAGAATAAGAAAGTGTTCAGTTTCCTCTTGAACGCCTTATCTTCAATTATTCAGATCTCATGGTAGCCTATTGTATTGTCTCAGAGCCGCACATGCTTACAGTAGACATGCATCTAGGTTATGATAGTTTGAAACCACCTGTAGCAATTCTTGTGTCAGGACGATTTGTTATCTGCATCTTTGCATCGTGTGGACGTAGAAAATCTTATTGGTCATTCAATTATACTTCTCACCTGTGCAGTGCAGCATCTGACTTATCATCTACCCCGTTTCTTTAATTTCATCAGCCTCATTATTATTATTATTATTACTATCCAAGCTACAACCCTAATTGGAAAAGCAAGATGCTAAAAGCCCAGGGGCTCTAATAGGGAAAAATAGCCCAGTGAGGAAAGGAAATAAGGAAATAAATAACTGAAGAGAACAAATTAACAATAAATCATTCTAAAAAAAGTAATGTCAAAAGAGATATGTCATATATAAACTATTAACGTCAAAAACAAATATGTCATATATAAACTATAAAAAGAATCATGTCTGCCTGGTCAACAAAAAAGCATTTGCTCCAACTTTGAACTTTTGAAGTTCTACTGATTCAACCACCCGATTAGGAAGATCATTCCACAACTTGGTAACAGCTGGAATAAAACTTCTGGAGTACTGCGTAGTATTGAGCCTTGTGATGGAGAAGGCCTGGCTATTAGAATTAACTGCCTGCCTAGTATTACGAACAGGATAGAATTGTCCAGGGAGATCTGAATGTAAAGGATGGTCAGAGTTATGAAAAATCTTATGCAACATACATTTCAGTCCCTGCCTCTTTCTCTTTTTTCCTTGACATTCAACCTGTTGCATCTATTAGTTGAGAAATTCACTTGACCTAGAATAGCATTTACATTGAGCATCCTCTCTGTGTTTATTAACATGTAGTTTTTGCTCATTAATCTTTTTCTCTGCATTTAATTTAATGATAAATCACACTTATTTTATCCACCTTTACCTGTCTTTTTTCTACATAGGTACATGCCTGCGTACGATCTTTTCTGTTGGTATAACTAAAGCTTTCATTTCTTTAATTTTATCTTTTTAACATTTTTTAAACTTTTTCTACATTCTCATTCCTATGAAAAATTACTGGAATTAATGTAATTTGGTAAAACTACCCAGCAAATGATTTCATCTCTTTGATACCGTCCCTCCTCACTTATTACATTCAATGCTCCATTGTCATACACTTTCAGCTTATGATTAACAGGTTTATTTACCTCCAGCCACTCCTATTCTCACTATTGATTACATCCTTCTAAGCCAGGGGTTCTTAACCGGGGGTGCAAACCTGGTTCCTAAGGGGTGCGAGGATACCTGTGAAATATTGAAGAAAATATATGTTTTTACCTACGATTTATATATTCTCCTAAAAAAAAAAAAAACTTATTGCTTAATTTTAAACAGTGTTCGAAGAGATATACCTAAATCTATTTTCCCAATGAAGGGATAAATTTGCAACAAACTTGAGTCCGGGGTACACGTATGTGATTTGGATGAACGAGGAGAAATTCACCATTTTCTCCATGAATGGGTACAAGAACTGGCCATACATTTCAATGACCCTAGTTTTGTTCAGATGCTTGCCTACTTGGCTGATGTGTTTTCAGCACTCGGTGAAAAGGGTGTGAACACGGAAAAAGGTTAAGAACCACTGTTCTAAGCAATGTCTGAGACTTTTTGTCCTGTTGTGGAATAGAATCCTCTGCATTTATTGTACTGTATATGCATTTATCATCATGATCAGCCATAACTAGGCCTTTGTAGGACAAAGGCCTCAGATATGTCCTTCCAATTCCGCCTGTTCATGGTCTTTTTATGGCCGTCTGTACTCGTAAAATTTCTAAGCTCGTCAATCCATTGTCTTCTCTTCCTTCCTCTGTTTCTTTCGCAATCCCCAGACTATTATTTTATTCTTAATGTCCATTTATAATATTATTCTTATTATGTCCTTCCCATGTCCATTTGTTTTTCGTGCATGTTGTTAGAATATCCCCTACTTTAGTCTGCTCTCGTATCCATGTTGCTATCTATACCTCGTATTATTCCCATCATTCTTCTTTCCATAGCTCTTAAGTGTGTATTTATTCTATTTACTGTAGCCGACATCAAACAAAGAAACAAAAGGGACCTTTCCTCTCTCTGCTCCTCCCAGCCTGAAGAGGGATTCAGCTGAGTTTCTCTGGTACTGCTAGGCTCACACACACACACACACTTTATTGTGTTATAAAGTACAGTAGGGTTATAATACTCAGTATGTTAAGAAACAAGAATTTTGACAATTGCTGGAGACTAGGCAAGTTTGCTTAAGGTTTTTTTGTTTTTAATGAGAGGGCGGTTGTTCTACTGGTTCGTCTCAAGTTTGCTTAAGCTTTTTTTTTTTGTTATGAGTGCGGTTGTTCTACTGGTTCGTCTCAAGTTTGCTTAAGGTTTTTTTTTTCTTTTTTAATGAGAGGGCGGTTGTTCTACTGGTTCGTCTCATTGATCTTTAATTCATGTTTACGCTTGATTGGTGTGGTGATGAAAACTGGTCAAACCCCAGAGAGGATTAAGACATGTATTATTATTATTATTATAACAGGCTAGTCTATAACCTCAGTTGGAAAAGCAAGATAAGCCCTTTGTCCTGCAGTGGACTAGAAACGGCTGTATTTGTTGTTGTTTTTGTTGTTGTTGTTTTTGGGTGAGATAGCCATGTCCTCCTGATGGAGGTTCCTTCAAGCAGCTTCCTACTGTATGATATTTCTGTGAGTGGTACTTTTTTAAATGCACTCTCTCTCTCTTTTGTTTACCACGACACATCACTAAACTGATATTTAGCCTATAGGTTAGCCTACTAAGTCATCAGCAGCCATTCACTGGCCCTCCCTGGTCCTAGGTTGGTTGGAGATAGGGCTTGGACAATGATCATATAGGTATATGGTCAGTCTTTAGGGCAATGTCTCTGTACTTTTCCTCTGCCATTCATGGGCAACCTTTAATCTTGGTTATTTTCAAGTTGATATCTACCTGGTCGTTAGGGCGTGTTCCATGCAAGAGATTCCCTTTCTCTTATTTAATTTTTTGTAGTTTATATATGAAATATTTATTCTAGTGCCATTACTGTTAAAATATTTTATTTTAATTAATTACTTTTCTTGTGGTTTCCTTATTTCCTTTCCTCACAGGGGTATTTTACCTGTTGAAGCCCTTGGGCTTATAGCATCTTGCTTTTCCAACTAAGGTTAATCACAGATTTAACACACTCAAACCTCCAAATGGTTACTGGCTACTTCCACACATGACTCCTTCACTGTTGCCTCTTGTCTTCTGTCCCATCTAAGCTTGAACTGACCTCTTCCCCGAGCTGGATATATTCCTGGCATTCCATGCAACTTTTTTCTCAGGTATATTTAGCAATACATTTAGCAATATATTTAGGCTGGAGGAACGTAGAGAGTAGAGGTCCCCTTTTTTGTTTTGTTTCTTGTTGATGTCGGCTACCCCCCAAAATTGGGGGAAGTGCCTTTGGTATATGTATGTATGTATATTTAGCAGTATTTATACCTTTGAAATGGTACTTTAAGGAGCATTTCACTGGGCGACACAGGTCCCTCGCCCAGAAATAGATTTTTCCTTCGTCAAAATCCCTTAACTATACAGAATGGTACACTGTATAGTTTTTGCACTTTAATACTTGAAAATTGCAGGTTTTGCAAGCATTTAATGCAGGACATTGTCAAATTCTCTCTCTTTTTCTTGTCATTGATTTTACGGGAGCATTCAGCATTTTTATGACCTTATGTCAATTTATTATAATATTTGTATCTTCTGGCGTTTTGTGACATGCCTTTTTTCTTTCGACTATCATCGTTCTCTTTGTCGATGTCTCACAGGATGTAGATACAGGAGAGGGAGTTCCCAGCCCCCTCGTCCTGTCCCTTTTAGTCGCCTCTTACGACACGCAGGGATAACGTTGGTGCTATTCTAATTTTTATATGCCCCCGCGGCCACAATGCGAGCGATTATGACACAGTTCCGGTAGGCCCTGCTGCTGCCTCCGATGACCGCGGAGGAGCAGTAGGGGATTCAGCATTATGAAGCTTCATCTGTGGTGGATAATGTGGGAGGGTGGGCTGTGGCACCCTAACAGTATCATCTGTACTCGGTTGAGTCCCTTGTTAGGCTGGAGGAACGTAGAGAGTAGAGGTCCCCTTTTTGTTTTTGTTTCATTTGTTGATGTTGGCTACCCCCCAAAATTGGGGGAAGTGCCTTGGTATATGTATGTATCATTGTTCTCTCATTTCTGTGTTCTTGAATTTTATGTTTTATTATTATTACTAGGTCAGCTACAACCCTAGTTTGAAAAGCAGGATGGTATAACACCAAGGGTTCCAACAGGAAAAATAGCCCAGTGAGGATAAGAAATAAACTATATTTGAAGTTATGAACAATTAAAATGAAATATTTTAACCCTTTGACCCCCAGGCTATTTGGAAATTTCCAACCCTTAACCCCTAGGGGGTTATTTTTTTCCAGCACATTTTGCAGTATATTTTCTTTAAATTGCTTTAAAAGCCTTAATTTTTTGTCATAGAGAGGTCAGGTTGGTCTCATTCTCTTGGAAAGTGACTGAATTTTCTCAAAAAATTCTCAATTTTTCTTTTTTAAAGCATTTTTTTGCCGTCCTTGGGGGTAAAGGGATGGCTTTTGTGAAACGTACCAGTACGTCCTTTGGGGGTAAAAGGGTTAAGAACAGTAATAACACTAACGTGTTATTTTTTATATAAACCTTAAAAATACTTACTGTTTCGCTGTTTTCCTTGGGTTAAAATTCTCAGCCTCATTTGCCTTCTCGGGTCATAAACACATTAAGTTCTTCGGACATCTTTATGCATGTTCATAATCATTTTAATTGTTTTCATATATTTTGAAATGTGGATAATGTGGGAGGGTGGGCCGTGTCACCCTAGCAGTACCAGCTGAACTCGGTTGAGTCCCTTGTTAGGCTGGAGGAACGTAGAGTAGAGGTCCCCTTTTTGTTTTGTTTCATTTGTTGATGTCGGCTACCCCCCAAAATTGGGGGAAGTGCCTTGGTATATATATATATTTTGTAGCTTTATTTCTTGATCACAGTTTTGCTTTTGATGCAAATTTCTCCATTTCATGTGTAGTTTTATTGATTTAACATGAGTTATTTGTTTATATTTATATTTTCCCATGCTAAGACTACTGCAAATACGTATTTAACGACGTGTAAGTTAGTTTTTATCTGGAGATGTTTGAAGTGATGAACGATTCATAAATATTCAGACTTTTAAAGTTGAAACTTTGCAAAATGTTGTCAAGTGACTAAAACGTTTTAGATTAGATTACATGTTATTAAGAATGTATTCCCAGTAGTCTTAACAGGGAGAAAAGTCTGTATTATTAAAACCAAGATGTGAAATAGATTTATCAGTTTCATTTAGTAAAGGCATTCATTTCATTTAGTAGATACCAAAATGCATTTAAATAGAAAAATCTTCAAAATAGGGATTTTTTATTGTATTTTTTTAAAAATAGTAATTAGAGGTATTTTTTATTGTATTTTTTTAAAAATAGTAATTAGAGGTAAAGAGAATGTGTAAATAGATTAAAATTAGTATTGATCTGTCTCTTGTTTTCAAGACAAAGTTTAAAATTAGTATTGATCTGTCTCTTGTTTTCAAGACAAAATAAGTTGATCTGTTTCTATGAAAAAATAGGACATATTTGGCCTTAGAAGATGCAAATAGTCTTGTACCCATTTTGCCCCTATTTACTAAGAATCAAATATTCATATGTATTTCTTAATTTACAGGTAATGGGTATTTAAACAAAAGTCTGCGGAGTCAAGAGGATCGGCAAAACCAAGAAAAAAATAAGGACGTTGGTAATCCAGGGCGGACGTAACTTCATTACTGGACACACAAATGTTTAAAATAATTTTGACATTTTAATTTTTTTTTTTTTTTTTTTTTTTTTTTGTCGCAGGTGCTCGAAAATAGCAATACAAATCAAGTGTGTAAGAAATGGGTAAAAATAATAGAAAATAGCAATACAAATAGTGTAAGAAATGGAAAAAAATAAAAGTAAAAGTGTGAAATATTTAATTTTATTTACTCCTTTAGTTACAACAAAGAAAAAGTAAAATATGGTTACAACAAATTATGTATGGCTTCCAGAAAAAATGTATTATTGAAACAAGTATGGGCTATATATATATATAAAGGCACACATGGCTGGTCAAAAGTGTAGGTCTAGCTGCCAAGAGTTGCCATATATCATATATTTTTCTATTATTGGACATAGTTTCTGAACCTTTCCCTACTACCAGGGAACGACAGGCGTCAAGGGTCCTCCTTGCCTTTCCCTACTACCAGGGAACGACAGATCGGGACACATGCTGTTGCACACAACTCCAGTTTCTGAACCTTTCCCTACTACCAGGGAACGACAGGCGTCAAGGGTCCTCCTTGCCTTTCCCTACTACCAGGGAACGACAGATCGGGACACATGCTGTTGCACACAACTCCAGTTTCTGAACCTTTCCCTACTACCAGGGAACGACAGGCGTCAAGGGTCCTCCTTGCCTTTCCCTACTACCAGGGAACGACAGGCGTCAAGGGTCCTCCTTGCCTTTCCCTACTACCAGGGAACGACAGATCGGGACACATACTGTTGCACACAACTCCAGTTTCTGAACCTTTCCCTACTACCAGGGAACGACAGATCGGGACACATACTGTTGCACACAACTCCAGTTTCTGAACCTTTCCCTACTACCAGGGAACGACAAGCGTCAAGGGTCCTCCTTTCATTATTTTCCTTCCTACCTTCTTCCAAAACGGTCCGGATTCGGGACACATGCTGTTGCACACAACTCCACTTTCTACAACTCGACTGAAAATAAACGTATATACAGAAAATGGGATTAACAGACTACTTCCCACACAGTGTGTGGGTGTTAAGTGAATATGAATAGTTATCCACAAGGCACATTGGGATACCTATAAGCGGCCGACCAACACCATATGATGTTACAACTATTTGTCATTTTGAATGTCTCCATAATACAAAATACATGAGGCCGATGTAGTGACATTGAATATATATTTAATGTAATATAAAATTGACTAGTTATGCCTAAAATGCTGATATACAGATGAAGTGCAAACCAACTATTGTTCATTATGAAGTCAAGTATTATAATAATACTGCATTGTAATATTTAAATTATCATTGATCATTACAGGAAACCTATCAGGGAAGAAATGTGGCAGAGACAGATAATGGTGTACTTTGGATATATTCTCACAAAAGGGAAAATACTGCTTATTGTCTTTAAGGACAAACAATACCAGAGATTTGATGATCTTGCAACAGGAATTTACTTACTTGAAGAATTTAAATACATAGCATATATCCTAAACAAACATTACTGGGTAAGAGTTGCAATTTCATCTAAGGAGTTCAAGGTACATGGTGTTTATAATAGGTCAGACTAGAGTCCTTTACTAACATGGCAATGGAGTTAAGCTACTGAAGAGTTCTGGAAGCGTTATCTTTACAGTTGCTCAAAGATTATAACTTATTAAACCAGAAATAAACGTGTGTTTAAAAACTCATGAAGACTGTATTGCAAGTCTTAACCCTTTTACCCCCAAAGGACGTACTGGTACGTTTCACAAAACCCATCCCTTTACCCCCATGGACGTACCGGTACGTCCTTGCAAACAAATGCTATAAATTTTTTTTTCTTTTCATATTGATAATTTTTTGAAAAAATTCAGGCATTTTCCAAGAGAATGAGACAAACCTGACCTCTCTATGACAAAAATTAAGGCTGTTAGAGCAATTTAAAAAAAATATACTGCAAAATGTGCTGGGAAAAAAATAACCCCTTGGAGGTTAAGGGTTGGAAATTTCCAAAGAGCCTGGGGGTAAAAGGGTTAACTGTGGTTAGGAAAGGCTCTATCTCGCTGTTGTATTGATATATCTGTGGTAGACAAGTCAAATCTGTCCTGTGTACAAAATCGAAAAGATGGTGTCCCTAGACAGAGTACGAATTTTTTTATACCAGGCTTCTGCCAGGATGAAATGGGGAGAATAGGAGGAGGTATGACTGTTGTACTAAAATGTACAGTTATTAGAAGATGGAAAATATCAATTTTGTGTTCAATTACTTAAGGGAAAACCAAATGTTAGGATCTGAATCTGTGACAGAAACACCACAGTCAGTAAGAAAAAAATGGTTTTTGACTTATGCCAAATGTGAGAAGTACAATCATTGTTAAAACAGGATTGCATGAGAGAGAAAGACTAAGTTTTGGCAGAAGACAAGATGTAAAGGGGACCGAAAATTAAGGTTTCACCCAAATGCCCATAAAACTAAGTAAGGGAAACAGAAATAAGTAATATATCAAATGTGGAGAGAATATTGATGATCCAAACTGTCTGCACTAATGTATGTGGTCCAGTCTCTATTTCCAGTTCCTTTCTCAATTGGGAAAAGGAAGGAGTCACCAATTTCCTTCCAGAATCTATTCCAGTCCCTATTTCCAGTTCCTTTCTCAATTGGGAAAAGGAAGGAGTCACCAATTTCCTTCCAGAATCTATTCCAGTCCCTATTTCCAGTTCCTTTCTCAATTGGGAAAAGGAAGGAGATAACAATAAAACATACGATAGTCCTAGAATATGTATGTGAAAAATGGAGAGCAAACTTTAATGATATCACAAACAAAATTGTAAGTAATGAAACCAGGTACTAGGGAGGTAAGATTCTAGGTAGAGTTGAAATATTGTAAATTGTACAAGGACAGTAAGATTTTTCAAATAGGCCTACTACAAAAGCTCTGGGTGATAGGAGGATAGATGTGAGAGGCAAGAGAGCGTGCTAGAAATAGGAATGAATGGCGAGCGATTGTGACGCAGTTCCGGTAGGCCCGGCTGCTGCCTCCGATGCCTTAGATGACCGCGGAGGTAGCAGCAGTAGGGGACTCAGCATCATGAAGCTTCATCTGTGGTGGATAATGTGGGAGGGTGGGCTGTGGCACCCTAGCAGTACCAGCTGAACTCGGCTGAGTCCCTTGTTAGGCTGGAGGAACGTAGAGAGTAGAGGTCCCCTTTTTTGTGTTGTTTCATTTGTTGATGTCGGCTACCCCCCAAAATTGGGGGAAGTGCCTTGGTATATGTATGTATGTACAAAAGGGGAACAAATATGAAAGGATACAATGTGTAAAACAATACTATTGGATATTGAATACGAGGCTAAGAGTATGGTCATGGATGTAGCTGTATACATATCCTGCATTAAAGGTGTGGAGAGACTCGGTTCAGTACAGAACTGTATACCAAATGTAATGCATACATGTACGTAGTGTCACTAATCTTAATACATACATACATATACCAAGGCCCTTCCCCCAATTTTGGGGGGTAGCCGGCATCAACAAAGAAACAAAAACAAAAAGGGGACCTCTACTCTCTACGTTCCTCCTGTGGCCACGGGGGCATAAAAACAAGAATAGCGCCAACATTATCCCTGCGTGTCGTAAGAGGCGACTAAAAGGGACAGGATGAGGGGGCTAGAAACCTCCTCTCCTGTACCTACATCCTGTGAGACATCGACTAATCTTAATAGGAATTCTTTTTAATAAGAACTGTAGCAAATGTGTCAGAGGGAAGTGAATGACCTATTTTTTGTGTATCAGTTCTTGGAAGGGGGAAACGTTTCTGTTGTCTTTGGGGAAAAAACAGTGGGAAAACGTTTCTGTTGTCTTTGGGGGAAAAAACAGTTTATTGAAAGAATGACAGAGATTGGTTGGTAGCAGAGGTGAGTTATAAACGAGATTATGATGCCAGAAGTACCAAAGTTGTGTCATGAAAGAACATTATGGTGACAGTAGCATCAGAGATGTGTTATGAAAGAGATTGGGTGACAGCAGCAACAGGTGTGTGTGGAAGGCAAAGTAGTAAACACTAACAGGAAATGAAACAAATGGTGGTGGGATCTGGAATCAAATGCTTCATAAAGCTGTATAGCCAGAAGAAGGTGGTAAGATGATGACAACTACCAAACCTGTGAGGAATAAAAACGGATAAGGGGCCAAGAAAAAAATGTGATTGCAAAGGGAAAAATCAGGGTAAAATGGAATGAGATCATGCAAAAACGGAGGGAGAAAAGACTACAGAATTGCCTAAGTAAAAAAAGATAGGCAAGGTGTAAGAGTTGTAGGAACTATTAAAAGCTGAAAATGGAAATTATTAATTGAGGAAGAGGAAGTTAAGAGAACATGGATGACTATTCTTTTACAGCTATTAAACACTGTGAATGAGTATGCAAACATCAGAGAAAGAAAATCAAGTCGAGACTGCTATAAAGATCAAGTAAATAAAGCTGAAGAGAAATCAGAAGTAACAATAGAAGTGATTAAAGCATAGCGGAATCTAGGCAAAGTGTGGGTGCACACACTATTAGAAAAAATCTGATATGTAGGGGAAATGCCAAGGGACTGGAAAGATAGATAGATGTCTAAGTTATACATATATATACCAAGGCACTTACCCCAATTTTGGGGGTTAGCCAACATCAACAAAGAAACAAAAACAAAAAGGGGACCTCTACTCTCTACGTTCCTCCCAGCCTAACAAGGGACTCAACCGAGTTCAGCTGGTACTGCTAGGGTATCACAGCCCACCCTCCCACATTATCCACCACAGATGAAGCTTCATAATGCTGAATCCCCTACTGCTGCTACCTCTGCGGTCATCTAAGGCATCGGAGGCAGCAGCAGGGCCTACCGGAACTGCGTCACAATCACTCTCCATTCATTCCTATTCCTAGCACGCTCTCTTGCCTCGCTCACATCTATCCTCCCATCACCCAGAGCTTCCTTCACTCCATCCATCCACCCAAAGTTATAAAGAACAAAAAGGAGACAAGTTGAACTAAATGACCTTCAGAGGTATACAAATTTTTGCCCTTTATTCAACATACTAGAAATGATATTAGCAGGAAAGTTGATATGCATGAGCAGCAGTTTTGGTTTTAAGAAAGGAAAGAGCACAGTGGATACTATATTTATAGTAAGTTAAGTCCAAGATGGTTGGGGTATCTCCTATGTTGAACAAGATTGAGAAGGGACAGCTGAGATGGCTGGGACATTTAATGAGAATGGATGGAAATAGAATTGCAAGGAAGAGATGGGACTGGACGCCTGGTGGGAGGAGATCAAGAGGTAGACCACGTAAACGCTGGAGGGATGGAATTGAAGAGATTTTGACAAAGAACAACTTGCCAACAATTGAACAGCTGAGAAGAGGGAATTTTTGAAAACAGAATTGAGTGGAGAAGACAACTGATTCCACTGACAGGCTGAAAGCCTACCTGGGAGTGGAAGTGAAGTGAAGTGAAGTGTAAGTCCAAGATAAGTATCAGTATCTAGAAGGAAAAGGGAAAGTTTATATGTGCCGTATCTTATGGATCTTGAAAAGGTGTACAACAGGGCACCAAAAAGGCTAGTTTATTGGCATTTAAAAAAAAAAAAAGAGAAGTTGATAAGGCTAGTGAAGTGAGAATGGAGTAAGAGGGAGCATGAATCACTGTACAGACAAAATATGAGGGAAAATAAAGCATTCCTTGGGGATATTGAACTTCCTCATTGATCAGTTCTGAGTCCTTGCCTATTCCTTGTAGACACTTTGTCATTAGTATTAAGGAACTAAGAAGAATTATGAGAACTGGTGTTTACTAAGGATTTAGTCATAATTGCAGACACAGAAGAACTGCAAGAACAGTTTTTGGCATGGAAAAGGGTCATAGAAAAGAAAATATTGAAGGGGAACATTAAAAAGACAAAGCGAAAGACTTTTACCCCCAAAGGACGTACTGGTACGTTTCACAAAAGCCATCCATTCATCCCCATGGACGTACCGGTACGTCCTTACAAAAAAATGCTATAATTTTTTTTTTCTTTTCATATTTTTGATAATTTTTTGGAAAAATTCAGGCATTTTCCAAGAGAATGAGACCAACCTGACCTCTCTCTGACAAAAATTAAGGCTGTTAGAGCAATTTGAAAAAAATATACTGCAAAATGTGCAGGGAAAAAAATAACCCCATGGGGGTTAAGGGTTGGAAATTTCCAAATAGCCTGGGGGTTAAAGGGTTAAGGAACAAAGAAGAATTATGAAAACTGGTGTTTACTAAGGATTTAGTCATAACTGAGGACACAGAAGAACTGCAAGAACAGTTTTTGGCATGGAAAAGGGTCATAGAAAAGAAAATATTGAAGGGGAACATTAAAAAGACAAAGCTAAAGATTAACCCTTTTACCCCCAAAGGACGTACTGGTTGGTTTCACAAAAGCCATCCCTTTACCCCCATGGACGTACCCGTACGTCCTTGCAAAAAAATTCTATAATTTTTTTTTTTTTCATATTTTTGATAATTTTTTGAGAAAATTCAGGCATTTTCCAAGAGAATGAGACCAACCTGACCTCTCTATGACAAAAATTAAGCCTGTTAGAGCAATTTAAAAAAAGTATACAGCAAAATGTGATGGGATAAAAATAACCCCTTGGGGGTTAAGGGTTGGAAATTTCCAAATAGCCCGGGGGTAAAAGGGTTAATAGTAAAGTACACGGAGAGATAAACATTCATGTGGAAGGGGGTACAGAACAATGAGTTTGGCTACTTGAGATCAATAAAATTCAGTGAGATGAGTGAAATAAATATGGCAAAATTGGAGGGAAGTAACTGGAGTTGTTTTATAAAAACAAAGAACTATTAGACATCTATCTTGCAGAAACTTCACCACTTAAAAGGAAAGAGGAAGGACTGTTAGAAAGAATTATGATGAGGATTTTGACTTTTATTGCTGAAATATCACTACTAGAAAGCGGGGAGAGAAGATATTTGACAATGTGTGCTACATGTAATGTAAAAGATATGGCTGGGGAAGCTAGTCTGAGATATTATGAAATGAGTTAGCAGCTAGAGTGGATATGAATGTGTTGAGGTGGTTTGGCCATGTTGAGAGAATGGAAAATGGCTGTCTGCTAAAGAAGGAGATGAATGCAAGAGTTGATGGGAGAAGTACGAGGAAGGCCAAGGTTTGGGTGGATGGATGGAGTGAAGGAAGCTCTGGGTGATAGGAGGATAGATGTGAGTGAGGCAAGAGAGCGTGCTAGAAATAGGAATGAATGGCGAGCGATTGTGACGCAGTTCCGGTAGGCCCTGCTGCTGCCTACGATGCCTTAGATGACCCGGAGGTAGCAGCAGTAGGGGATTCAGCATTATGAAGCTTCATCTGTGGTGGAATTGTGGGAGGTTGGGCTGTGGTACCCTAGCAGTACCAGCTGAACTCGGTTGAGTCCCTTGTTAGGCTGGGAGGAACGTAGAGAGTAGAGGTCCCCTTTTTGTTTTTATTTCTTTGATGATGTCGGCTACCCCTCAAAATTGGGGGAAGTGCCTTGGTATATGTATGTATAAGAAAACAAAATACCTTCTACTAAGAATAAAAAAAAAGACTAATGAGGATTTGCAATAAAAATAGATTTACAGCAATTCTATGTAAACGTAGTCAATGAAAAAACTAAAAAAAAACATTGAATTATATTCGAATGAACACCAGGAACTAATATAAGGGAAAGATGGCTAGATAAGGTTGGTACAAATGGATTAGTAAGTGAGAGAGAGAGAGAGAGAGAGAGAGAGAGAGAGAGAGAGAGAGAGAGAGAGAGAGAGATTCAAAACACTTAATAAAATATATGTAGTTCATTGTAGATTAGTGTATTTTGAACAAGAATGATTCGATAAAGTGACTTATGTGCCAATATTTACTGAAAATTTTACAATTACTATGTACAAAATTGTACACAATGAATATTGAGATATGGGGAGTTTCAAACATTGAATATGCATTCTGGAGAATACAATTGAACTGTTATAAGACAAGGTTTGTCAAAATGGGAAAGCTTGAAGAATAGCTGCAAGTCCTTGTCTGTGAAGTATAAATGAACAGTGTGAAATAGTTGATTGATTGATTGTCTTTCGATGCCTGAGACCCAGAAAAAAAAAAATGGAATACCTGTAAAAAATGGGCTGTAAAAATGTTGAAAAATGACATAGAGGCTTGGTTTGAAGTTAAGCAACGTAAGTAAGGGACCATGTGCATTCTTGAGAAGTACTTATTTGAGGGCTGTAAAAAGGTTGGAAAATGTCATAAAGAGGTCAGGTTGGTCTCATTCTCTTGGAAAATGCCTGAATTTTCTAAAAAAAAATTATCAAAAATATAAAAAAAAATGTTTATAGTATTTTTTTGCAAGGACGTACCAGTACGTCCATGGGGGTAAAGGGATGAGTTTTGTGAAACGTACCAGTACGTCCTTTGGGGGTAAAAGGGTTAAAAGGAATGAGGAAGGACTGTTAGAAAGAATTATGATGAGGATTGTGATTTTTATTGCTTAAATATCACTACTAGAAAAGGGGGGAGAGAAGATATTTGACAATGTGTGCTACATGTAATGTAAAAGATATGGCTAGGGAAGCTCGTCTGAGATATTATGATCATGTAATAAGAAGGTAGGTGGTAGAACCAGTCAACAGAAACAAGAAAATGCTAATGATGGGATGATGAGTGTAGGGCATCAGCACATCAGATAGATGGATCTGGTGAAGAGAGATACGAGTGGGATGGGACTAGGAGAAAAGTTAACCCTTTTACCCCCAGGCTCTTTGGAAATTTCCAACCCTTAACCCCCAAGGGGTTATTTTTTCCCCAGCACATTTTGCAGTATATTTTTTTCAAATTGCTCTAACAGCCTAGTTTTTGTCATAGAGAGGTCAGGTTGGTCTCATTCTCTTGGAAAATGCCTGAATTTTTTCAAAAAATTATCAAAAATATGGGGAAAAAATTTTTTATAGCATTTTTTTGCAAGGACGTACCGGTACGTCCATGGGGGTAAAGGGATGAGTTTTGTGAAACGTACCAGTGCTTCCTTTGGGGGTAAAAGGGTTAAAAGGAATAGAAACACATGAAGAAAGTTGACTCAAGAAACAGACACTGTTATACAGTGGAATAAAAGGGTAGAAAGAAGATGGCAAAGCAAGAAAACAAAGGTAAGGGCAAAGAAAAACATAAGAATCAATAGAGCAGCTTTTTTTGGGGGGACTTTCAGAAAAAATATGGCAAGACAAAAGAGCGTGCTAGAAATGGGAATGAATAGCAAGCGATTGTGATGCAGTTCCGGTAGGCCCTGCTGCTGCCTCCGATGCCTTAGATGACCACGGAGGTAGCAGCAGTAGGGGATTCAGCATTATGAAGCTTCATCTGTGGTGGATAATGTGGGATGGTGGGCTGTGACACCCTAGCAGTACCAGCTGAACTCAGTTGAGTCCCTTGTTAGGCTGGGAGGAACGTAGAGAGTAGAGGTCCCCTTTTTTTTTTTATTTCTTTGTTGATGTCGGCTACCCCCCCAAAATTGGGGGAAGTGCCTTGGTATATGTATGTATTAGAAAACAAGATATCTTCTACTAAGAATAAAAAAAAAGGAAGACTAATGAGGATTTGCAATAAAAATAGATTTACAGCAATTCTATGTAAACGTAGTCAATGAAAAAAACTAAAAAAAAAAACATTGAATTATATTCGAATGAACACCAGGAACTAATATAAGGGAAAGAAGACTAGATAAGGTTGGTACAAATGGAATAGTAAATGTAATTAAGAGCTTGAAATGATAATAGAAAAGGTAATGAAGCAATGAACAAAGGAATAGAAATAAAAAGTATAAGTAAAGTTATTAAAGTATGGAACTATTATCAGGTAATACCGATAGCTAGTGGTACATACATACATACATATACCAAGGCACTTCCCCCAATTTTGGGGGGTAGCCGACATCAACAAAGAAACAAAAACAAAAAGGGGACCTCTACTCTCTACGTTCCTCCCAGCCTAACAAGGGACTCAACCGAGTTCAACTGGTACTGCTAGGGTGTCACAGCCCACCCTCCCACATTATCCACCACAGATGAAGCTTCATAATGCTGAATCCCCTACTGCTGCTACCTCCGCGGTCATCTAAGGCATCGGAGGCAGCAGCAGGGCCTACCGGAACTGCTAGTGGTATAACAGCAAATATCAGTGATGGTATAGAAAGAAATTCCATAACTGATCATGGGATTACCCTCTCAAGCTATCAAACATTACAAGTACTAGTGGACCTTTTTGCATGTGTGGCCTAAAATCTGACAACCTTAGCCTCTTCGTATATGTGTCCTGAATATGCCCTTGACAAACTTAGCCTTGAAAATGGCATATATGAGAGAGAGAGAGAGAGAGAGAGAGAGAGAGAGAGAGAGAGAGAGAGAGAGAGAGAGAGATTGCAGATTCAAAACACTTAATAAAATATATGTAGTTAATTGTAGATTAGTGTACTTTGAACAAGAATGATTAGATAAGGTGACTTATGTGCCAATATTTACTGAAAATTGTACAATTACTATGTACAAAATTGTACACAATGAATATTGAGATATGGGGAGTTTCAAACATTGAATATGCATTCTGGAGAATACAATTGAACTGTTTTAAGACAAGGTTTGTCAAAATGGGAAGGCTTGAAGAATAGCTGCAAGTCCTTGTCTGTAAAGTATAAATGAACAGAGTGAAATAGTTGATTGATTGACTGTGTCTTGATCCCTGAGACCCAGAAAGAAAAAAAAATGGAATACCTGTAAAAAATGGGCTGTAAAAATGTTGAAAAATGACAGAGGCTTGGTTTGAAGTTAAGCAACGTAAGTAAGGGACCATGTGTATTCTTGAGAAGTGCTTATTTGAGAGGGCTGTAAAAAGGTTAAAAAACGACAAAGGTTTGGTTTGAAGTTAAGCAACGTAAGTAAAGGGTCATTTGCATTCTTGGGAAGTACTAATTTGAGAGGTTTTGTAAAAAGGTTAAAAAACGACAAAGGTTTGGTTTGAAGTTAAGCAACGTAAGTAAGGGGTCATTTGCATTCTTGGGAAGTACTGTACTAATTTGAGAGGTTTTGTAAAAAGGTTGAAAAATGACAAAGGCTTGGTTTGAAGTTCATTAACGTAAGTAAGGGGCCGTGTGCATTCTTGAGAAGTACTTATTTGAGAGGGCTATAAAAAGGTTGGAAAATGACAAAGGCTTAGTTTGAAGTTAAACAACGTAAGTAAGGGGCCACATTCTTGGGAAGTACTTATTTGAGAGGGCTGTAAAAAGGTTAAAAAAATGACAGAGGCTTGGTTTGAAGTTAAGCAACGTAAGTAAGGGACCATGTGCATTCTTGAGAAGTACTTATTTGAGGGGGCTGTAAAAATGTTGAAAAATGACAAAGACTTGGTTTGAAGATGAGCAACGTAAGTAAGGGACCATGTGCATTCTTGAGAAGTACTTATTTGAGAGGGCTGTAAAAAGGCTGAAAAATGACAAAGGCTTGGTTTGAAGTTAAGCAATGTAAGTAAGGGACCATGTGCATTCTTGAGAAGTACTTATTTGAGAGGGCTGTAAAAAGGTTAGAAAATGACAAAGGTTTGGTTTGAAAATAAGCAATGTAAGTAAGGGACCATGTGCATTCTTGAGAAGTACTTATTTGAGAGGGCTGTAAAAAGGTTGAAAAATGACAGAGGCTTGGTTTGAAGTTAAGCAACGTAAGTAAGGGACCATGTGCATTCTTGAGAAGTACTTATTTGAGGGGGCTGTAAAAATGTTGAAAAATGACAAAGACTTGGTTTGAAGATGAGCAACGTAAGTAAGGGACCATGTGCATTCTTGAGAAGTACTTATTTGAGAGGGCTGTAAAAAGGCTGAAAAATGACAAAGGCTTGGTTTGAAGATGAGCAACGTAAGTAAGGGACCATGTGCATTCTTGAGAAGTACTTATTTGAGAGGGCTGTAAAAAGGCTGAAAAATGACAAAGGCTTGGTTTGAAGATGAGCAACGTAAGTAAGGGACCATGTGCATTCTTGAGAAGTACTTATTTGAGAGGGCTGTAAAAAGGCAGAAAAATGACAAAGACTTGGTTTGAAGTTAAGCAATGTAAGTAAGGGACCATGTGCATTCTTGAGAAGTACTTATTTGAGAGGGCTGTAAAAAGGCTGAAAAATGACAAAGACTTGGTTTGAAGTTAAGCAACGTAAATAAGGGACCATGTGCATTCTTGAGAAGTACTTATTTGAGAGGGCTGTAAAAAGGCTGAAAAATGACAAAGACTTGGTTTGAAGTTAAGCAATGTAAGTAAGGGACCATGTGCATTCTTGAGAAGTACTTATTTGAGAGGGCTGTAAAAAGGTTAGAAAATGACAAAGGTTTGGTTTGAAAATAAGCAATGTAAGTAAGGGACCATGTGCATTCTTGAGAAGTACTTATTTGAGAGGGCTGTAAAAAGGTTAGAAAATGACAAAGGTTTGGTTTGAAAATAAGCAATGTAAGTAAGGGACCATGTGCATTCTTGAGAAGTACTTATTTGAGAGGGCTGTAAAAAGGTTAGAAAATGACAAAGGTTTGGTTTGAAAATAAGCAATGTAAGTAAGGGACCATGTGCATTCTTGAGAAGTACTTATTTGAGAGGGCTGTAAAAAGGCTGAAAAATAACAAAGGCTTGGTTTGAAGTTAAGCAATGTAAGTAAGGGACCATGTGCATTCTTGAGAAGTACTTATTTGAGAGGGCTGTAAAAAGGCTGAAAAATAACAAAGGCTTGGTTTGAAGTTAAGCAATGTAAGTAAGGGACCATGTGCATTCTTGAGAAGTACTTATTTGAGAGGGCTGGAAAAAGGTTAAAAAATGACAAAGGTTTGGTTTGAAGATAAGCAATGTAAGTAAGGGACCATGTGCATTCTTGAGAAGTACTTATTTGAGAAGGCTGTAAAAAGGTTGAAAAATGACAAAGGCTTGGTTTGAAGTTAAGCAATGTAAGTAAGGGACCATGTGCATTCTTGAGAAGTACTTATTTGAGAGGGCTGTAAAAAGGTTGAAAAATGACAGAGGCTTGGTTTGAAGTTAAGTAACGTAAGTAAGGGACCATGTGCATTCTTGAGAAGTACTTATTTGAGAGGGCTGTAAAAAGGTTGAAAAATGACAGAGGCTTAGTTAGAAGTTAAGCAACGTAAGTAAGGGACCATGTGCATTCTTGAGAAGTACTTATTTGAGAGGGCTGTAAAAAGGTTAAAAGATGACAGAGGCTTAGTTAGAAGTTAAGCAACGTAAGTAAGGGACCATGTGCATTCTTGAGAAGTACTTATTTGAGAGGGCTGTAAAAATGTTGAAAAATGACAGAGGCTTGGTTTGAAGTTAAGCAACGTAAGTAAGGGACCATGTGCATTCTTGAGAAGTACTTATTTGAGAGGGCTGTAAAAAGGTTAGAAAATGACAAAGGCTTGGTTTGAAGTTAAGCAATGTAAGTAAGGGACCATGTGCATTCTTGAGAAGTACTTATTTGAGAGGGCTGTAAAAAGGTTGAAAAATGACAGAGGCTTGGTTTGAAGTTAAGCAACGTAAGTAAGGGACCATGTGCATTCTTGAGAAGTACTTATTTGAGAGGGCTGTAAAAAGGTTGAAAAATGACAAAGGCTTGGTTTGAAGTTAAGCAATGTAAGTAAGGGACCATGTGCATTCTTGAGAAGTACTTATTTGAGAGGGCTGTAAAAAGGTTGAAAAATGACAGAGGCTTGGTTTGAAGTTAAGCAACGTAAGTAAGGGACCATGTGCATTCTTGAGAAGTACTTATTTGAGAGGGCTGTAAAAAGGTTGAAAAATGACAGAGGCTTAGTTAGAAGTTAAGCAACGTAAGTAAGGGACCATGTGCATTCTTGAGAAGTACTTATTTGAGAGGGCTGTAAAAAGGTTAAAAGATGACAGAGGCTTAGTTAGAAGTTAAGCAACGTAAGTAAGGGACCATGTGCATTCTTGAGAAGTACTTATTTGAGAGGGCTGTAAAAATGTTGAAAAATGACAGAGGCTTGGTTTGAAGTTAAGCAACGTAAGTAAGGGACCATGTGCGTTCTTGAGAAGTACTTATTTGAGAGGGCTGTAAAAAGGTTAGAAAATGACAAAGGTTTGGTTTGAAGTTAAGCAACGTAAGTAAGGGACCATGTGCATTCTTGAGAAGTACTTATTTGAGAGGGCTGTAAAAAGGTTAAAAATGACAAAGGCTTGGTTTGAAGTTGAGCAACGTAAGTACAGAGACATATGCATGATTGGGAAGTACTTATTGAGAGGGCTGTGAAAAGGTTAAAAAATTACCAAGGCTTGATTAAAGGTCATTAACGTAAGTAAGGGGCCATGTGCATGTTTGAGAATTACTTATTGAGAGGGCTATAAAAAGGTTGAAAAATGACAAAGGCTTGGTTTGAAGTTAAGCAACGTTAAGTAAGGAGCCATGTGTATGTTGTGGAAGTAATTACTGAGGTGTCTGCAACAAGTGAAAAAAGTGACAGAGGCTTGGTTAAAGTTAATCAACAAAGTAAGGGTCCATATATTGTGCATGCTGTGGAGGTATCTATTAAAGAGGTCTGCACCAAAGTGACAAAAGTGACAAAATCATGGATGAAGTTAATCTGCGTTAAGTACGAGTATGTATGTGGCCATGTGCATGTTGTGAGAAGTACTTATTGATGAAGTTAATCACTGTACAAAGTGACCATGTTGATATTTTGGGAAATACTTATTGAAAGCAATGTGAGAAAGTGATAACGCCTATAGTCTATTTTTTATAGCGGTGCATATTTGCACTTGACTCACAGGGGTGCCCTTTTAGCTCGTTAAGGTTCCTGATACCTGATTGGTCGGAAGTATTTTTGTCCGAACACCTTCATTGTTCTCGAATGATTGCCAAGTAATGTGAATCGAAACTTATTTATCAACCTATATTTCTCCATCATATATATGTTTTGTCAATAAACAATGTGAAAGAATAAATATATTATAAAGAATCGTCTTGGAAAGTCTAAATTTAATAACACAATCCGCCGAAGTCAACGACAGCAGCTGGTTTTCGGATGCACGCTTTGTAATTTTGTAATTTTTCACATATTTTAACGCAAATTGGGATAGATTACACTCAGCATAAGTTAAACATGTTATTATAAACTTTCTTTGAATACCAGAACTTACCAAAAACATGGAATTATTAAAACCCGATATTTGTGAAAACTTATGGGGAGGTGAAAGAACAGCCTCTAGCGGCCTGGCGGAAAAACGATCTCATCTGAGTTGTAGACGCAGTTTGTTTTTTTCTTTCGTAATATAGTTCGGCCTATTCCTTTCAGTTTAAATAGTCTTACATTGTTTCTTTTCGTATTATTTTGCTTAGTATTTTCCCACATTCCTGTTCCTCACCGAATATCTATCTATTTTCCCCGATATCCCTTCTTTCATATAGGCCTATGTGATATCCGCACTACGATTCCTTATGTTTTGCACCTTACGTCAGTAAGTATGTAAATAATAATAACAACATAAATTTTATGCTGTGTAGCAAGTATAACCTATTCTGTAAACCTGATATTAAGCATAGTATTTTTTTTTATTCCCGCCTCTACACTATTTTAATGAGACTAGCACGCGCTTCCCTTCAAGACATCACTTTCGACAGAGGATAAGAAATAAGGAATCGTAGTGCGGATATCCCATATATGAAAGAAGGGATATCGGGGAAAATAGATAGATATTCGGTGAGGAACAGGAATGTGGGAAATTACTAAGCAAAGTAATACGAAGAGAAACAATATAAGACTATCTAAACTGAAAGGAATAGGCCGAACTATATTACGAAAGAAAAAAACAAACTGCGTCTACAACTCAGAAGGGATCGTTTTTTCCGCCAGGCCGCTAGAGGCTGTTCTTTTACCTCCCCATAAGTTTTCACAAATATTGGGTTTTATTAATTCCATGTGTTTGGTAAGTTCTGGTATTCAAAGAAAGTTTATAATAACATGTTTAACTTATGCTGAGTGTAATCTATCCCAATTTGTGTTAAAATATGAGAAAAATTACAAAATTACAAAGCGTGCATCCGAAAACTAGCTGCTGTCGTTGACTTCGGCAGATTGTGTTATTAAATTTAGACTTACCAAGACGATTCTTTATAATATATTTATTCTTTCACATTGTTTATTGACAAAACATATATGTGATGGAGAAATATAGGTTAATAAATAAGTTTCTATTCATATTACTTGGTAATCATTCGAGAACAATGAAGGTGTTCGGAAAAAAATACTTCCGACCAATCAGGTATCAGGAACCTTTCCGAGCTAAAAGGGCACCCCTGTGAGTCAAGTGCAAATATCCACCGCTATAAAAAATAGAGTATAGATGGAGTTAATTATCATGTGAGGTCATGTGCAAGTTGTAGGGAATTATTTATTGTAAATGTACTGTTGTGATAAGTACTCATTAAAATAATAATAAGAAAAGTGAAAAAAGGCTAGGTGAAGTTAATCAATGTAAGTAAGAGGTCTTTGAAAATAAAATTTTGAGGAAAATCACGGGACCCATTCTTAACCAAGAAACTCTGGAATAGAGAATTCGCCACAATTTGGAAACAAGACATGGAACCCAGCAACCACATATCAACCAGGTTGTACAGTCAAGGAAGATTCGATTAGCTGATCATATTGCAAGAAGGGAGGACGCATGTAAACCCAAAAAAATACTAACAGTTGATGTCATGGGACGGAGGCCTTTGGGAAGACGTAGAAAGAACTGAAAGAGAATCTAAAGATACATACATACATAAATATACCATTTTGGGGGGTAGCCGACATCAACAAAGAAACAAAAACAAAAAGGGGACCTCTACTCTCTACGTTCCTCCCAGCTTAACAAGGGACTCAAACGAGTACAGCTGGTACTGCTAGGGATACATGGATGGATTTAGCATAAGATAAAGGAGGTAGGAGACGTCTTTCGAGAGCGGTCATGAGTCAACAAGTGGCTCAAAGACCAATTTAGTAAAGTAGTAAGGGGCCGTAAGCATGTTGTGGAAAGTACTCATTGAAAGGGTAGTGAGAAAAGTGACAAAAGCTGGGATGAAATTAATCAAAGTACGGAGTGACCATGTGGATGTTTAGGGGTGGACTTATTGCTAACGTAATGAGAAAGTGAGAAAAGTTATAAAAGTCTAGATGAGGTTAATCAACTAAGTAGGTGCCCGGTAGATGTTGTGGGATATACTTATTGAAAGGTTAGTTATAGTGTGTGAAAGGACAAAATTCTGGGTATACTGTAGAGTAATTATTATGTGGCTATGTGAATGTTGATGTACTTACTGAAAGTGTAGCGAGAACTGATATACTGTATGCCTGGATGAAGTTAACCCTTTTACCTCCAAAGAACGTACTGGTACGTTTCACAAAAGCCATCCCTTTACCCCCATGGATGTACCGGTACGTCCTCGCAAAAAAAAAGCTATAAATTTTTTTTTTTTTTTTTTCATATTTTTGATAATTTTTTGAGAAAATTCAGGCATTTTCCAAGAGAATGAGACCAACCTGACCTCTCTATGACAAAAATTAAGGCTGTTAGAGTAATTTTAAAAAAATATAATGCAAAATGTGCTGGGACAAAAATAACCCCCTGGGGGTTAAGGGTTGGAAATTTCCAAAGAGCCTGGGGGTAAAAGGGTTAATCAACCTAATGTAACCTACATTGGAACTATCAGGATAAAATTTCTACAAACATCATGAAATTTAGTATAAACACATTAAGAATTATATGATACTTCAATAGCCTAAAAAGCACGAGTGTTCGAATTTCAACTATTTTTTTTTTTCTTTTATCTAGGCAACCACTTACCTTTATTTACTGCAGCATACTATCTTCATAGATTCATGTGACTTGAAGATGGGCTCTTGAGCCACGGTCCAGGAAGAATCTCGTCATCTTGATAGAGTATGATCAACGTCTGAAAAAGGAAATAAATTAATATTCTTGTAATTTTAGCTATCATTACATTCATTCCATAAATACAAAAAAATGAGAGAGAGAGAGAGAGAGAGAGAGAGAGAGAGAGAGAGAGAGAGAGAGAGAGAGAGAGAGAGAGAGAGAGAGAGAGAGAATTTGATAGTTATAATAATTAACAGATTATCAGTATGAAATGAAAGATGGCAAACAAATACACTCGAAAACTTATTTTTTTAAAAGATTACTCAAATCATTTGTTCACTTTACATATAACTTATTTACTACTACTACGCAGTTCCGGTAGGCCCTGCTGCTGCCTCCGATGCCTTAGATGACCACGGAGGTAGCAGCAGTAGGGGAATCAGCATTATGAAGCTTCATCTGTGGTGGATAATGTGGGAGGGTGGGCTGTGACACCCTAGCAGTACCAGCTGACCTCGGCTGAGTCCCTTGTTCGGCTGGGAGGAACGTAGAGAGTAGAGGTCCCCTTTTTGTTTTTGTTTCTTCGTTGATGTCGGGTACCCCCCAGAATTGGGGGAAGTGCCTTGGTATATGTATGTATGTATGTACAACAACTTATTGTACAGTCCACAGTATATTATTGCTGCCACACGGTGCAGAGCGCTATAATCTCTGGAAAGTTCATAAATACTTCCATTTTTTTACTTCCAAAGCTTCTCTAATTTATAAGGCACCTTGTTTAGTTGGCAAATCTAATTTCCTTCCTTCTGTGCTGCTTTTTCTAAATTTTCTTAACCCTTTTACCCCCAAAGGACGTACAGGTACGTTTCACAAAAGCCATCCCTTTACCCCCATGGACGTACCGGTACGTCCTTGCAAAAAAATGCTATACATTTTTTTTTCTTCATATTTTTGATAATTTTTTGAGAAAATTCAGGCATTTTCCAAGAGAATGAGACCAACGTGACCTCTCTATGACAAAAATTAAGGCTGTTAGAGCAATTTTAAAAAAAAATATACTGTAAAATGTGCTGGGGAAAAAATACCCCTTGGGGGTTAAGGGTTGGAAATTTCCAAATAGCCTGGGGGTAACAGGGTTAACTCTCTACAGCCAAAGAAATGCAGTTATACCATCTGCCTCTCTACAAAACTCACAAAGCCTGTTGTTTGCATTCCAGTTTTTACAATTTTCTTTTAAATCTATCGTATTCAACATTGCTTCATTGTTTTGACAGTTTTCTCAGTGCTATTTTCACCTATGCAATCCATTTTGCTAATACATACATACATACATATACCAAGGCACTTCCCCCAATTTTGGGGGTTAGCTGACGTCAACAAAAGAAACAAAACAAAAAAGGGGACCTCTACTCTCTACGTTCCTCCAGCCTAACAAGGGACTCAACCAAGTTCAGCTGGTACTGCTAGGGTGCCACAGCCCACCCTCCCACATTATCCACCACAGATGAAGCTTCATAATGCTGAATCCCCTACTGCTGCTACCTCCGCGGTCATCTAAGGCATCGGAGGCAGCAGCAGGGCCTACCGGAACTGCGTCACAATAGCTCGCCATTCATTCCTATTTCTAGCACGCTCTCTTGCCTCTCTCACATCTATCCTCCTATCACCCAGAGCTTTCTTCACTCCATCCATATTTTGCTAATACCTTTTACAAATCATTTCTGCCTTCTTTTCTTCTGTTTTGTTATTTCTGCTTCCATTTCTTCTGTATCTATATCAATTCCAGATGTCACTTTACTTTCAGCTTTTACTTTCTATAATTTCATACTTCAATTTCATTATTATACTTTTTACATATTTTTAAATAACTTTCCCCCTTACAGTTACCTTATTTGGTCTTCCACTATCTCTTTAACTAACCATTTATCATTTGATGTAATGATTTTTCTAAATGCATCACCTTTTTCATACAATTCTATTCTCTACTGTAAATATTGCCTGGTTCAGCTATTAACCCCAAATAAGGTGTAGTTGCCTTTTTCATGCAATTCTATTCTCTACTGTCAATGTTGCCTGGTTCAGCTATTAACCACAAATAAGGTGTTACTTTTTCATGCAATTCTATTCTCTACTGTCAATATTGCCTGGTTCAGCTATTAACCCTGAATAAGGTGTAGTTGCTTTCTCATGCAATTCTATTCTCTACTGTCAATGTTGCCTGGTTCAGCTATTAACCCCAAATAAGGTGTAGTTGCTTTCTCATGCAATTCTATTCTCTACTGTCAATATTGCCTGGTTCAGCTATTAACCCCAAATAAGGTGTAGTTGCTTTTTCATGCAATTCTATTCTCTACTGTCAATATTGCCTGGTTCAGCTATTAACCCCAAATAAGGTGTAGTTGCTTTTTCATGCAATTCTATTCTCTACTGTCAATGTTGCCTGGTTCAGCTATTAACCACAAATAAGGTGTAGTTGCTTTTTCATGCAATTCTATTCTCTACTGTCAATGTTGCCTGGTTCAGCTATTAACCCCAAATAATGTGTAGTTGCTTTTTCATGCAATTCTATTCTCTACTGTCAATGTTGCCTGGTTCAGCTATCAACCCCAAAATAAGGTGTTGCTTTTTCATGCAATTCTATTCTCTACTGTCAATGTTGCCTGGTTCAGCTATCAACCCCAAATAAGGTGTAGTTGCTTTTTCATGCAATTCTATTCTCTACTGTCAATGTTGCCTGGTTCAGCTATTAACCCCAAATAAGGTGTAGTTGCTTTTTCATGCAATTCTATTCTCTACTGTCAATGTTGCCTGGTTCAGCTATTAACCCCAAATAAGGTGTAGTTGCTTTTTCATGCAATTCTATTCTCTACTGTCAATGTTGCCTGGTTCAGCTATTAACCCCAAATAAGGTGTAGTTGCTTTTTCATGCAATTCTATTCTCTACTGTCAATGTTGCCTGGTTCAGCTATTAACCACAAATAAGGTGTAGTTGCAACTTCTCACATTCCTTTAATATTATTGAAGTGAAGTCCTTCTAACTTCATAACACCCAAACATCTCATTAGTTGCTAACAATTTAGGTACCATCTGCATACGCTGATGCGAGTCAGTTGGTTCTTGAGTATCTTGCAATAAAGTGTGGTCACCAGGACGTTGTCTCATTGCAAACCCAACATTAACCCTTTTACCCCTAAAGGACGTACTGGTACGTTTCACAAAACCCATCCTTTTACCCCCATGGACGTACCGGTACGTCCTTGCAAAAAAATGCTATTAAATTTTTTTTTTTTCATATTTTTGATAATTTTTTGAAAAAATTCAGGCATTTTTCAAAGAGAATGAGACCAACCTGACCTCTCTATGACAAAAATTAAGCCTGTTAGAGCAATTTTAAAAAAAATATACTGCAAAATGTGCTGGGAAAAAAAAATAACCCCTTGGGTTGGAAATTTCCAAAGAGCCTGGGGGTAAACGGGGTAAGAAAAGCTACTCAATTGTGTGGCTTACTGTGCTTGCATCCAGCGGCTGATCCTGCAAACAGCAGTGACTTCTGCACCCCAAGGAAGGGGGAGAAAGAATAAGTAGAAAAACTATTCAATTTCACCTCTCACTCATTGTATCACAACTTTTCTTCGACTGAGATGTTTATTGTCCCGAGAAGGAGCCAGGTTTGCTACACAATCTGTTGAACAACAATCAATGGCCAAGGCAACCGATATCGAGGGACAGATGGGTACACTCAATTGGTAATAGCCAAAAGGAGTTTGTCTGATGTTAGTCGACTCTTGTCTTTAAGAACTGTGCCTCTGACATGTTCTTCCTAAGAGCTGGTATATGTGATATGTTTGATTTCATGTACTTTAATCCAAGATGGTCCTTAACCCTTTTACCCCCAGGCTATTTGGAAATTTCCGACCCTTAACCCCCAGGGGGTTTTTTTTCCCAGCACATTTTGCAGTATATATTTTTTTAAATTGCTCTAACAGCCTTAATTTTTGTCATAGAGAGGACAGGTTGGTCTCATTCTCTTGGAAAATGCGTGAATTTTCTCAAAAAATTATCAAAAATATGGAAAAAAATTTTTTAAAGCATTTTTTTGCAAGGACGTACCGGTACGTCCAGGGGGGTAAAGGGATGGCTTTTGTGAAACGTACCAGTACGTCCTTTGGGGGTAAAAGGATTAATCTCTTTCTCAGCAGGAAAGGCAAGGCTAACTGTCTCATGAAACCAGAGAGGAAAAGAGTTCTAGGAACTTTTCTTATTTTTTCCATTGCTATATGATGAGCTGTGGCGTCCTCAACATACAGGAAGGCCAGCCCTCCTGGTCAGCACTATGCGCTCTTGTAGCGAAGAGTTGAAAAAAAAAAAAAAAAAAGTCGAGGTCGTGAACCTGGTCATGGCCACAAACTCCTATTATTATCAATATTAATACTAGCTAAGCTATAACTCTAGTTGGAAAAGAAGGATGCTATAAGCCCAAGGGATTCAACAAAAAATAGCCCAGTGAGGAAAGGAAATTGATAAACTACAAGAGGAAATGAACAATTAAAACAACATACTTTAAGAGCAGTAATAACATTAAAATTGATCTTTCATAAATAAACAATAAAAAGATTCGCTGCAAGTTTGAAGTTCTATCGATTCCACCACCTGCTTAGGAAGATCATTCTACAACTTGGTCACAGCTGGAATAAAACTTCCAGAATACTGTAGTATTGAGCCTCATGATGGAGAAGGCATGACTATTAGAATTAACTGCATACCCAGTAGGCCTATTACAATATTACAAACAGAATGGTACTGTTCAGGAAGATCTGAATAAGGGATGGTCAGAATTATGAAAAAATCTTCTGCAACACCCACAAACTAACTGAACAATGGTGCCAGAAATTAATATCGACAGTAGATCAGGGATAAGAAATTTAATAGACGCTAAGTCCACGTCTAAGAAATTAAGATGAGACTCAACAGCAGAAGACCAGACAGGAGAACAATACTTGAAACAAGGTAGAATGAAAGAATTAAAACACTTCTTCAGAATAGATTGATTATCCAAAATTTTGAGACCATCATACTTTGTTCAACTGAAGAGACAGACCAAATGTGTTTCTCTAACTAAATTTTTCTATAGAGGATCACACCCAAAATTTTGTCATACATAGAAGAAAAAAAAAACAGCTAAATTTTCTATAGAGAATCACACCCAAAATTTTATCATACATAGTTAAAAAAAAAAAAAATTATCAATGCTGAAATCCGGATGTTGAGGAGCCACTATCGTTGACTTACTTACAATCGCACTTTGACTTTAGTTAGGGTTCTACTTAATACCCTATAATTTGCCCCATGCAAATCATGGTACCCACCCACAACTCTTTGCAATCTATTACTTAAAATTTCAATAATGATCCTAACCCCCCCTTCCTTCTGTTGTCACTTCACAATAAGGAAAACTTTTGTGGACCTCCTCTCTAACACAAAATTAAATTGACTAGCGAGTGTACAGTACACAATTGCTTCAGATAATTTTCTCGGCCTTTCTTCCTTAACCTATACCAACACTTCAGGCAATCTTACTCCTTAATAATTTCTCAATGCAATGCAACCCCTTACCTTTATATTCCATCACTGGAGGGGGCCCTTCCTATTTTGTCAGGTCTTCAGATTTTTTTTATAAAGTTTTGGGCGAGACTGGTTCCCATGCTTAAGCTTCCTTGGGGGGACTGCCTTCTCTGCCATTATATTTTCTGCCGTTTCTTCCATTCTGCACGAATCTTCTCATCAATGTTAACGTTTGCCAATCACAGCTGTTCAATCTTCTTTTTCATTGTGGATTAACATCTTCCTTCTGCTTTTTCTGTAGAAACCTGAAATACAGACAAATCATAAGTCACATGCAACTCCAAAAGTAATGTTCATGTTCATCCAGGATTCACCATTGTAATAAACTAGCTCGTTTATTGAATATGCCTTTGAGTAAAATATTTGAATACTAAAGTGGATCAGTACTATGCAATTTTTAATTAATGGAACTAGGAATGTTTTCCTTTGAAAATAAGTACATTTATGAAGGTTGAAAATATTACAAATCCCTTTTTAAAGTAATTTGTATTTTCCTTAATATACAAACCTAAGTCCTTTTATAAGACTATATTTTTAGAGCAAAACTTTGTCGAATGATGTTTGTATTTTTCCTAAATATTATTATTATTATTATTATTACTGTCCAAGCGACAACCCTAATTGGAAAAGCAAAGTGCTATAAGCCCAGGGGCTCCAACAGGGAAAAATAGCCCAGTGAGGAAAGGAAATAAGGAAATAAATAAATGAAGAGAATAAATTAACAATAAGTCAATCTAAAAAAAAGTAACGTCAAAACAGATATGTCATATATAAACTATCAATGTTAAAAACAAATAGGTCATATATAAACTATAAAAAGACTCATGTCCGCCTGGTCAACAAAAAAGCATTTGCTCCAACTTTGAACTTTTGAAGTTCTACTGATTCAACTACCCGATTAGGAAGATCATTCCACAACTTGGTAACAGCTGGAATAAAACTTCTAGAGTACTGGGTAGTGTTGAGCCTCATAATGGAAAAGGCCTGGCTATTAGAATTAACTGCCTGCCTAGTATTACGAACAGGATGGAATTGTCCAGGGAGATCTGAATGTAATGGATGGTCAGTTATGAAAAATCTTATGCAACATGCATAATGAACTAATTGAACGACGGTGACAGAGATTAATATCTAGATCAGGAATAAGAAATTTAATAGACCGTAAGTTTCTGTCCAACAAATTAAGATGAGAATCAGCAGCTGAAGACCAGACAGGAGAACAATACTCAAAACAAGGTAGAATGAAAGAATTAAAACACTTCTTCAGAATAGATTGATCACCGAAAATCTTGAAAGACTTTCTCAATAAGCCAATTTTTTGTGCAATTGAAGAAGACACAGACCTTATATGTTTCTCAAAAGTAAATTTGCTGTCGAGAATCACACCTAAAATTTTGAAAGAGTCATACAAATTTAAAGAAACATTATCAATACTGAGATCCGGATGTTGAGGAGCCACCGTCCTTGACCTACTTACAATCATACTTTGAGTTTTGTTAGGATTCAACTTCATACCCCATAATTTGCACCATGCACTAATTTTAGCTAAATCTCTATTAAGGGATTCACCAACCCCAGATCTACATTCAGGGGATGGAATTGATGCAAAGAGAGTAGCATCATCTGCATATGCAACAAGCTTATTTTCTAGGCCAAACCACATGTCATGTGTATATAGTATGAAAAGTAATGGGCCAAGAACACTACCCTCTGGAACACCGGATATCACATCCCTATACTCACTATGGTGCCCGTCAACAACAACTCTTTGACATCTATTACTTAAAAAATCAATAATAATGCTAAGAAACGACCCACCCACTCCCAACTGTTTCAGTTTGAAAACAAGGGCCTCATGATTAACAGGGTCAAAGGCAGCACTAAAATCAAGGCCAATCATACGAACATCCTGACCACAATCAAGGGATTTCTGTACAGCATTGGAGATTGTAAGAAGGGCATCACATACTCCAAGGCCTTTACGAAAACCAAATTGCAAACTAGGGAGTAGATGATTACCTTCAGCAAACCTACTGAGACGTTTTGCCAGAAGACGTTCAAAAACTTTAGATAATATGGGAGTTATGGAAATTGGGCGGTAATCAGTTCCCGATCGTTAATGTGCAACGGAACATCTCGGCAATTGAATGAGCACTAAGAGAAGTCCATGGTGGTCAGGTGTGCACATTCCCAATCGTGTATGGATGAGTCATGAGGAAAGAGCAGCTGACTTGTGATCATGTTTCTTATTGTGCAAGTATAAATGAATATTTTCCCTAATCCCAGAATCAAGAGGATCATATTTCTAACTACAAGCATAAGAGAAGTGTAAAGACCAATATCTGATCACTTGCAATTGTGAAAAGGTACAGTACTGTATCGTCACTCTTATGAACTAGGAGACAATCCGTAGTTCCCGATCAAATGTGCAAGTGGGAACTTCTTCCCAGTCACCATGAGCCACAAGGAGACCAATGACTGTGTTCCTGGTCGTGTGAATACATGAAAACAGTTTCCCTGGACCTAAAAGCCATGAGGAAACCAATCTCAAGGAGAACAAGGACTGTATTCCTGATCACAATTACACAAGAGAAACCCAAAGCGACGGAACACGCATCTTCTTTCTACCCTTTGATAAGAAATTACCTGTAGGCAGGAGGACTGCAGTGTTTCTCGTGTCCAAGAAAAGAGCTATGAAAAGTGCAGTGCCTTTCATCCTGACAACCATAGCTCAGGCCCATATGAGATCAAGCATAGTACAGTAGTAGGACAGTAAGGCCTTGACCTAAGGAGGGAGATCGGTTGAGCATCCAGGATAATGGGGACGAAAGGGAGAGCCCTTCACCTCATAGACAGTGTACATGCTCAGTCTGAAAGGAGACCGAGCACCGCTAATGTAAGAGTGTAAACGTGTAAACTCCTTTAGTGTACCGAGATAGCTTCACACTCTGGGTTGGTTCTCGATACGACACCATCCCTTTCACATGTAAGCGGCAGGAGTCTCCAGCGAACCCTCTGTCGATCGTTTTTCCAGGGCTTCTTCCATGATTTCTCCTTCTTGGAATGAGCAATGTCTACAGAATCTAATAAAGACATGAAAAGGTGGAAGACTTAGAATACGAGAAGGAGTGCACATGCTTCTTCTTGGCACCCTTATTTGGGATCAAAGACAGTGGGAGTTGGAAAGACACAGAAGGGGCAGCTTCAGAAGTCCTGCCCGCAGAAACAAATCTGCGGACAGATCACCAGCGATGCCCAAGGAAGACAACTTTCCATAGGTTTCAATTGTCATCGTTGTAAAGCCACGCAGAGCGAGGGAATGACTGAAAACGGTCAAGACCCCGAGGGGGAGGTACAAAGATGATTACATTATTGGCAGGTATGCACATAAAACATATTACACATTTGTGGCTTTACCCGTAACAACTGCATATCCTGAGCTTTCAATTCAATTCATTCAGTTTTACCCAGAGACAACAGTATGTCAGCCCACTGAACAATTTAATCTAGATCATCTTCTCCTTCCATGCCTATTGACGCAAAGGGGCCTCGGTTAGATTTCACCAGTCGTCTCTATTTTGAGCTTTTAAATCAATACTTCTCCATTCATCATCATCTACTTCACGCTTCAAAGTCTTTTTCTAGAAAGAAAAAGCAAACAATAAAAACAGCTTGTGGCTGAAATCAAAAGTGAGTGTCTAGCTGACTGTTGAGTGGGCAGGGCTTACTCTCCAACCCCTAACAATCCCACGGCCCCCAGGAATCATAACTCCCACATCATAGTTTGGACGGCCTTTCCACCTTTACTCAGGTCGTACACCTGTTAAAACGTCAATGATTTGTACTCATGTAGGAACAAAAACTTTTCTGTTTTGAACAGCTCTGATGAAGACATTTGACATAAAATGTTACAATTGAAAACCTATATTTCCAAAGGGAAGCAAACAAAAAGATACGACATGACCTGACCTAACCTAAAATGGCCATCCTTACCTACAGGGGGTTATGTCCACTACCACCACCCTTAAAACTTGGTGTCCTTACTTTACCTTACCCTAAGGTAGGCTGTATTCCTGTGTTGTTTCCTCAGTCTGCTTCCCTTCAGAAGCATGGTTTTAGACGAATCTTCTTAAGAAAAAGTATGACTTCCTGACAGTAATGGACATCAATTCTGTTCAAAACAGTCGTGAACACCCCAGTAATAGGGAAATGCAGATATATTCGGCATGACAACAGCAACAAAATCCTCACCAACCATGATAATAAGGATGACTTCCATTGAGGCCTCTGTCGATCATTTTCTGGGGCTTCATCAATATCATCTTGGAAGTAGAAGCGTCTACAGGACCTAAAGAAGACAAAGGTTGTAGCTTAGCTAGTAGTAATAATAATAATAATAATAATAATAATAATGATGATAATAACAATTGTTCCACAATAATGGACATAACATCTCTAGAAGTGTGTAGATGACTGGCAAAAAAAAATGTCACATGACAGAAAAAAAAAAAAAAAGGTTCTGCTTGGTGACTTGGATGGCGACTACAAGTGGCAACCAGTTCTGGCACTATAGAAAGTGGGATATTACAGTCTGAAGGCATAGAATTTGGATAATTTTATTCAAACGTAGAACCTAGGTTATGATTAGTCTCCAGCTATAGGGTATTCTTCTTCACGCAAGGGGTTAACTGCTGCACTGTAATTGGTCAGTGGCCACTTTCCTCTAGGTAAGGGTACGAGAGACTCTTTCGTTATGGTAAGCAGCTCTTTTAGGAGAAAGGCACTCCAAAATCAAACCATCATTCCCTAGTCTTGGGTAGTACCATGGTGTTGCACCGACTTGGGTTAGAGTTCTCTTGCTTGAGGGTACACTCAGGAACACTTCTATCTTATTTCTCTTCCTCTTGTTTTGTTGAAGTTTTTATAGTTTTAGGAAATATTTATATCAATGTTACTGTTTGTTCTTCATGAGTCTTTTTATCGTTTATTTATGACATATTTGTTTTTGATGTTGTTAATAGTTTATATATGACATGTCTGTTTTGACATTGTTACTTATTTTAGAATGATTTATTGTTAATTTGTTCTCTTCATTTATTTATTTCCTTATTTCCTTTCCTCACTGGGCTATTCTCCCTAAAGGAGCCCCTGGGTTTATAGCATCCTGCTTTTCCAACAAGGGTTGTAGCTTAGCAAGTAATAATAATAATAATAATAATAATAATAATAATGGGTTCAAAATATTCTATCCATTACAATCTCCTAACTAATACCAGGGTAAAATTTTACTGTGTTGTAGTACAATATCCCCAATGAAGAAAATAATAATCTCTGGTGTAATTATAGGGGGTTTGAACAACTTCGGTGAAAATAGGCTATATGGCAGATATCCTTACTTTTTAAAACTCTAGAAGTTATGACTGACAAACCACATTTCTAATGAGAATCAAAGATAAGGTTATAACCAAATGTAAGATTCACAACCTAACCTAACGGGTAGCACTACAACCATTTCGAATAGTTTTAATTTTGGGGGATGCGAGAGAAAAATTTATTCACACAAAAGTAATTCTTCTTCTTCAAAATATTCAACATAAAGTCTATAACTGTTTGAGGTAAGAGGAAAGAACCATTAACTCTTTTACCCCCAAAGAACGTACTGGTACGTTTCACAAAAGCCATCCCTTTACCCCCTTGGACGTACCGGTACGTCCTTGCAAAAAAATGCTATAACAATTATTTTTTTTCATATTTTTGATAAATTTTTGAAAAAATTCAGGCATTTTCCAAGAGAATGAGACCAACCTGACCTCTCTATGACAAATATTAAGGCTGTTAGAGCAATTTGAAAAATATATACGGCAAAATGTGCTGGGAAAAAAATAACCCCTTGGGGGTTAAGGGTTGGAAATTTCCAAATAGCCTGGGGGTTAAAGGGTTAAATTGCCAATGTTCAAACTCAAATTAGTCAACTTGGATCAATATCGATCTGTAACTATAGTTGAGGGTAAAACTCTTACATTTAATCGGGTCCAATTTCCTAAATTATGTACAGCACCCAACCCTTGGACCAACATATCCTTAACTTGTCCCAAGACAAGTCGCAACCCTATGCTTAGCGGTATGTTGATAGTAAGGAAGCCAGTAGGGTAATGTTACACCCTGTTAGATAAGGATACGGCTCCTAGGTTAGGTTAGGTGGGGAACCTGGCTTTATTTTACATTTCATCGGGTAACTATTTTAACCCTTTTACCCCCAGGCTATTTGAAAATTTCCAACCCTTAACCCCCAGGGGGTTATTTCTTTCCCAGCACATTTTGCAGTATATTTTTTTTAAATTGCTCTAACAGCCTTAATTTTTGTCATAGAGAGGTCAGGTTGGTCTCATTCTCTTGGAAAATGCCTGAATTTTCTCAGATAATTATCAAAATTATGAAAAAAAAAATTTGTATAGCATTTTTTTGCAAGGACGTACCGGTACGTCCATGGGGGTAAAGGGATGGCTTTTGTGAAACGTACCAGTACGTCCTTTGGGGGTAAAAGGGTTAACCTGCATTATTCCAATAAACCGTTACTAGTGCATTAAAAAATCTCTAATAACCATCGATTACTGGGTAATAGTAACCAAGGTAATCAAATTCTTAGTTTTTATACAGTAATTGATAATTAATACTCAAGTATTAGCACACGGGACAAATCCGCATAGCAAAACGTATTTCACTTGCAATGAGATATTTAATTGCGAGCGAAGAAAGCGTACAGCAGACCAAAAAACCAATAAATCATTAGGTTATTATCAATATTAATTGCTAAGCTACAACCCTAGTTGGAAAAGCAGAATGCTATAAGCCCAGGGGCTTCAACAGGGAAAATAGCTCAGTGAGGAAAAGTATAGAAGGAGCCAGGTTTGCTACACAATCTGTGGAACAACAATCAATGGGCCAAGGCTACCTATATCGAGGGACAGATGGGTACACTCAGTTGGTAATAGCCAAAAGGAGTTTGTCTGAAGTTAGTCGACTCTTGTCTTTAAGAACTGTGCCTCTGACATTTCCTTCCTAAGAGCTGGTATATGTGATATGTTTGATTTCATGTACTTTAATCCAAGATGGTCCTTAATCTCTTTCTCAGCAGGAAAGGCAAGGCTAACTGTCCCATGAAACCAGAGAGGAAAAGTGTTCTAGGTACTTTTCTTATTTTTTCCGTTGCTATATGAAGAGCTGTGGCGTCCTCAATGTACAGGAAGGCCAGCCCTCCTGGTCAGCACTATGCGCTCTTGTAAAAAAAAAAAAAAAAAAAAAAAAGGCCGAGGTCGTGAACCCGGTCAAGGACACAAGCTCCTATTATTATCAATATTAATACTAGCTAAGCTATAACTCTAGTTGGAAAATCAGGATGCTATAAGCCCAAGGGATTCAACAAAAAATAGCCCAGTGAGGAAAGGAAATTGATAAACTACAAGAGAGGAAATGAACAATTAAAACAACATACTTTAAGAGCAGTAATAAAATTAAAATTGATCTTTCATAAAAAAACTATAAAAAGATTCGCTGCAAGTTTGAAGTTCTATCGATTCAACCGCCCGATTAGGAAGATCATTCTACAACTTGGTCACAGCTGGAATAAAACTTCCAGAATACTGTAGTATTGAGCCTTATGATGGAGAAGGCATGACTATTAGAATTAACTGCATACCTAGTAGGCCTATTACAATATTACATACAGAATGGTACTGTTCAGGAAGATCTGAATGCAAGGGATGGTCAGAATTATAAAAAAAATCTTCTGCAACACCCACAACAAACTAACGGAACAACGGTGCCAGAGATTAATTTTACTGTAAATCAGGAAGAAGAAATTTAATAGACGCTAAGTCCATGTCTAAGAAATTAAGATGAGAATCAGCAGCTGAAGATCAGACAGATGAACAATACTTGAAACAAGGTAGAATGAAAGAATTAAAACACTTCTTCAGAATAGATTGATCATCCAAAATTTTGGGACCATATTTTGTTCAACTGTCGGAGACAGACCAAATGTGTTTCTCTAACTAAATTTTTCTATAGAGAATCACACCCCAAATTTTGTCATACATAAAGAATTAAAACACTTCAGAATAGATGGATCATCCAAAATTTTGAGACCATCATATTTTGTTCAACTGAAGAGGAGACAGACCAAATGTGTTTCTCTAACTAAATTTTTCTATAGAGATTCACCCAAAATTTTGTCATACATAAAGAATTAAAACACTTCAGAATAGATGGATCATCCAAAATTTTGAGACCATCATATTTTGTTCAACTGAAGAGGAGACAGACCAAATGTGTTTCTCTAACTAAATTTTTCTATAGAGAATCACACCCAAAATTTTGTCATACATAAAGAATTAAAACACTTCTTCAGAATAGATTGATCATCCAAAATTTTGAGACCATCATATTTTGTTCAACTGAAGAGGAGACAGACCAAATGTGTTTCTCTAACTAAATTTTTCTATAGAGAATCACACCCAAAATTTTGTCATACATAAAGAATTAAAACACTTCTTCAGAATAGATTGATCATCCAAAATTTTGAGACCATCATATTTTGTTCAACTGAAGAGGAGACAGACCAAATGTGTTTCTCTAACTAAATTTTTCTATAGAGAATTGCACCCCAAATTTTGTCATACATAAAGAATTAAAACACTTCTTCAGAATAGACGGATCATCCAAAATTTTGAGACCATCATATTTTGTTCAACTGAAGAGGAGACAGACCAAATGTGTTTCTCAAACTAAATTTTTCTATAGAGAATCACACCCCAAATTTTGTCATACATAAAGAATTAAAACACTTCAGAATAGATGGATCATCCAAAATTTTGAGACCATGTTTTGTTCAACTGAAGAGGAGACAGACCAAATGTGTTTCTCTACCTAAATTTTTCTATAGAGAATCACACCCAAAATTTTATCATACATAGTTAAAAAAAAAACCATTATCAATGCTGAAATCCGGATGTTGAGGAGCCACTATCCTTGACTTACTTACAATCGCACTTTGACTTTAGTTAGGGTTCTACTTCATACCCTATAATTTGCCCCATGCAAATCATGGTACCCATCAACAACTCTTTGCAATCTATTACTTAAAAATTTCAATAATGATTCTAACCCCCAACTTACTTCTGTTGTCACTTCACAATAAAGGAAAACTTTTGTGGACCTCCTCTCTCACACAAAATCAAATTGACTAGCGAGTGTACAGTACACAATTGCTTCAGATAATTTTCTCAACCTTTCTTCCTTAACCTATACCAACACTTCAGGCAATCTTACTCCTTAATAATTTCTAAATGCAATGCAACCCCTTACCTTTGTATTCCATCACTGGAGGGGGCCCTTCCTATTTTGTCAGGTCTTCAGACTTTTTGATAAAGTTTTGGGCGAGACTGGTTCCCATGCTTAAGCTTCCTTGGGGGGACTGCCTTCTCTGCCATTATATTTTCTGCCGTTTCTTCCATTCTGCACGAATCATCTCATCAATGTTAACGTTTGCTAATCACAGCTGTTCAATCTTCTCTTTCATTGTGTATTTAACATCTTCCTTCTGCTTTTTCTGTAGAAACCTGAAATTCAGACAAATCATAAGTCACATGCAACTCCAAAAGTAATGTTTATGTTCATCCAGGATTCACCATTGTAATAAACTAGCTTGTTTATTGAATATGCCTGAGTAAAATATTTGAATACTAAAGTGGATCAGTACTATGCAATTATTAATTAATGGAACTAAGAATGTTTTCCTTTGAAAATAAGTACATTTATGAAGGTTGAAAATATTACAAATCCCTTTTAAAGTAATTTGTATTTTCCTTAATATACAAACCTAAGTCCTTTTATAAGACTATATTTTTAGAGCAAAACTTTGTCGAATGATGTTTGTATTTTTCCTAAATATACAAACTTATGTTCTTTTACAGGAGTACGTCTTTAGTGTAAAACATTGTCGAATGAAGAAACCACCTTTCAGAAAAGTTAGTTTTGACACTGATAAATTGGCACAGATGGAAACTAGAGTTCAGTAACATTTCAAAATAGAAAATAGATTCACCACACTGGCAGTAAGTTAGCGAAGTAGTCTTGAATACAGTAGTGTGTGCACTGGAAATGGTACGAAGAAGAAAGAAATGGATCCATCAGGATTGTCAGAGCAAGAATGCTAAGAATGAGGTTAGCAGACAGTTTACATGCTCAGTCCGAAAGGAGACCGAGCACCGCTAATGTAAGAGCGTAAACTCCTATAGTGTACCGAGATGGCTTCACAGTCTGGGTTGGTTCTCGATACCACACCATCCCTCTAACATGTAAAAGGCAGGAGTCTCCAGCGAACCCTGTCGATCGTTTTTCCAGGGCTTCTTCCATGATTTCTCCTTCTTGGAATGAGCAATGTCTACAGAATCTAATAAAGATGTGAAAAGGTGGAAGACTTAGAACACAAGAAGCACACATGCTTCTTCTCGACAGCCTTATTTGGGATCAAAGACTTTGGGAGTCGGAAAGACACAGAAGGGGCAGCTTCAGAAGTCCTGGCCGCAGAAAAAAATCTGCAGACAGATCACCAGCGATGCCCAAGGAAGACCACTTTCCATAGGTTTCAATTGTTGACATCGTTGTAAAGCCACGCAGAGCGAGGGAATGACTGCAAACGGTCAAGACCCCGAGGGGGAGGTACAAAGATGATTACATTATTGGCAGGTATGCACATAAACCTATCACACATTTGTGGCTTTACCCATAACAACTGCATATCCTTGAGTTTTCAATCCAATTCATCCAGTTTTACCCAGAGACAACAGTATGTCAGCCCACTTAACCATTTATTCTAGATCATCATCTCCTTCCATGCCTATTGACGCAAAGGGGCCTCGGTTAGATTTCACCACTCGTCTCTATTTTGAGTTTTGAAATCAATACTTCTCCATTCATCATCATCTACTTCATGCTTCAAAGTCTTTTTCTAGAAAGAAAAAGCAAACAATAAAAACAGCTTGTGGCTGAAATCAAAAGTGAGTGTCTAGCTGACTGTTGAGTGGGCAGGGCTTGGGCAGGGGTTACTCTCCAACCCCTAACAACCCCCAGGAATCATAACTTCCACATTATAGTTTGAACGGCCTTTCCACCTTTACTCAAATCATACACCTATTAAAAGGTCGATGATTTGTACTCATGTAGGAACAAATACGTTTCTCTCATGAAGACATTTGACATAAAATGTTACAATTGAAAACCTACATTTCCAAAGGGAAGCAAAACAAAAAGATACGACATGACCTCACCTAACCTAAGATGGGCATCCTTACCTACAGGGGGTTCTGTCCACTACCACCACCCTTAAAACTTGGTGTCCTTACTTTACCTTACCCTAAGGTAGGCTGTATTCCTGTGATGTTTCCTCAGTCTGCTTCCCTTCTGAAACGTGGTTTCCTTTAGGAAAGTATGACTTCCTGACAGTAATGGACATCAATTCTGTTCAAAACAGTCATGAATGCACCAGTAATAGTTCTTAAGAGGGGAAATGCAGATATATTCGGCATGATAACAGCAACAAAATCCTCACCAACCATGATAATAAGGATGACCTCTTTTGAGCCCTCTGTCGATCATTTTCTGGGGCTTCATCAATATCATCATCTTGGAAGTAGAAGCGTCTACAGGACCTAAAGAAGACAAAGGTTGTAGCTTAGCTAGTAGTAATAATAATAATAATAATAATAATAATAATAATAATAATAATAATAATGATGATAATAACAATTGTTCCACAATAATGGACATATCTCTAGAAATAAGCGTAGATGACTGGCAAAAAAAAATGTCACATGACAGAAAAAAAAAGGCTCTGCTTGGCAACTTGGATGGCGATTGCAAGTGGCAACCAGTTCTGGCACTATAGAAAGTGGGATATTACTGTCTGAAGGCATAGAATTTGGATAATTTTATTCAAATGTAGAACCTAGGTTATGATTAGTCTCCAGCAATAGGATATTCTTCTTCACGCAAGGGGTTAACTACTGCACTGTAATTGGTCAGTGGCCACTTTCCTCTTGGTAAGGGTACGAGAGAGACTTTCGTTATGGTAAGCAGCTCTTTTAGGAGAAAGACACTCCAAAATCAAATCATCGTTCTCTAGTCTTGGGTAGTGCCATGGTGTTACACTGACTTGGGTTAGAGTTCTCTTGCTTGAGGGTACACTTAGGAATACTTCTATCTTATTTCTCTTCCTCTTTTGTTGAAGTTTTTATAGTTTATTTAGGAAATATTTATATCAATGTTATTGTTTGTTCTTCAGATATTCTTTTCCTTATATCCTCTCCTCACTGGGCTATTTTCCCTGTTGGAGCCCCTGGGCTTATAGCATCCTGCTTTTCCAACAAGGGTTGTAGCTTAGCAAGTAATGATAATAATAATATGGGGTTCAAAATATTCTATCCATTACAATCTCCTAATACCAGGGTAAAATTTTACTGTGTTGTAGTACAATATCCCTAAAAAAGAAAATAATAATAATCTCTGGTGTAATTATAGGGGGTTTGAACAATTCCGATGAAAACCGAAGAAAATAGGCTATATGGCAGATATCCTTACTTTTCAAAACTCTAGAAGTTTTGACTGACAAACCACATTTCTAACGAGAATCAAAGATAAGGTTATAACCAAATGTAGGATTCACAACCTAACCTAACGGGTAACACTACAACCATTTCGAATAGTTTTAAATTTTGGGGGATGCGTGTCTAGAGAAAAATTTATTCACACAGAAGTAATTCTTCTTCAAAATATTCAACATAAAAAAAGTCTATAACTGTTTGAGGTAAGAGGAAAGAACCATTAACCCTTTTACCACCAAAGGACGTACTGGTACGTTTCACAAAAGCCATCCCTTTACCCCCATGGACGTACCGATACGTCCTTGCAAAAAAAAATGCTATAAATTTTTTCTTTTTCATATTTTTGATAATTTTTTGAAAAAATTCAGGCATTTTCCAAGAGAATGAGACCAACCTGACCTCTCTATGACAAAAATTAAGGCTGTTAGAGCAATTTGAAAAATATATACCGCAAAATGTGCTGGGAAAAAAATAACCCCTTAGGGGTTAAGAGCTGGAAATTTCCAAATAGCCTGGGGGTTAAAGGGTTAAATTGCCAATGTTTGAACTCAAATTAGACAACTTGATTCAATATCGATCTGTAGCTATAGTTGAGAATAAAACTCTTACATTTAATCGGGTTCAATTTCATAAATTACGTACAGCACACACCCCTTGGACCACAGTATCCTTAACTTGTCCCAAGACAAGTCATAACCCTATGCTTCGCGGTATGTTGATAGTACGGAAGCCATAGGGTAATGTTACACCCTGTTAGATAAGGATACGGCTCCTGACTTAGGTTAGGTTAGGTGGGGAACCTGGCTTTTACATTTTATCGGGTAACTATTTTAACCCTTTTACCCCCAGGCTATTTGGAAATTTCCAACCCTTAACCCCTAGGGGTTTTTTTTTCCCAGCACATTTTGCAGTATATTTTTTTTTCAAATTGCTCTAACAGCCTTAATTTTTGTCATAGAGAGGTCAGGTTGGTCTCATTCTCTTGGAAAATGCCTGAATTTTCTCAAAAAATTATCAAAAATATGAAAAAAAAATTTTTATAGCATTTTTTTGTAAGGACGTACCGGTACGTCCATGGGGGTAAAGGGATGGCTTTTGTGAAACGTACCAGTACGTCCTTTAGGGGTAAAAGGGTTAACCTGCGTTATTCCAATAAACCGTTACTAGTGCATTCTTAAATCTCTAATGACCATCAATTACTGGGTAATAATAACCTAGGTAATCTAATTCTAAGTTTTTATACAGTAATTGACAATTAATGCTTGTATTAGCCCACGGGGCAAATCCGCATAGCAAAACATATTCTACTTGCAATGAGATATTGAATTGCGAGCGAAGAAAGCAAGCAGAGCAATAAACCAATAAGCATACAGCAGAACAAAAAACCAATAAATCATTAGGTTATCATCATTATTAATTGCTAAGCTACAACCCTAGTTGGGAAAGCAGAATGCTATAAGCCCAGGAGCTCCAACAGGGCAATATCTCAGTGAGGAAAAGTATAGAAAAAATTAAATATTTTAAGAACAGTAACATCAAAATAAACATCTCCTATTTGAGCTATAAAAACTTCAACAGAACAAGAGGAAGAGAAATAAGATAGAATAGTGTGCCCGAGTGTACCCTCAAGCAAGAGAACTCTAACCCAAGACAGTGGAAGATCATGAAACAGAGGCTATGGCAAAACTCAAGACTAGAGAACATTTTAATGTTGACCAGGCTGACATGAGTCTTTTTATAGTTTATATATGACCTATCTGTGTTTGACGTTAATAGTTTATATAGGACATATTTGTTTTGACGCTGTTACTGTTTTTAGAATGATATATTGTTAATTTATTTCCTTACTTCCTTTCCTCACTGGGCTATTTTTCCCTGTTGGAGCCCTTGGGCTTATAGCATCTTGCTTTTCCAACTAAGGTTGTAGCTTGGCTAGTAATAATAATAATAATAATAATAATAACAATAATAATAATAACAACAGTTTGATTTTGGAGTGTCCTTCTTCAAGAAAAGTTGCTTACCAAGAGAAAAGTGGCCACTGAACAATTACAGTACAGTCACCCCTCGGGTGAAGGTGTTAATAAAGGAGGCAGTTTTAACACTATGAACAATGTTACGAATGACTCCATAGAAAATGGGATGGAAAGTCTCATTTCCTTTGCGTCCAGAAGTCCTGGCAAACAAGAGCTCCAGTGTTTTGACTATGTTTCCTTACTATTTAAAGGTTTAAAGGCCGCTCATGAATGGCAGAGGCAAGGGACAGTGACATTGACCTAGAGACTGACCATATATACTTATTAGCGCCCAAGCACTCCCTCTACCCAAGCTAAGACCAAGGAGGGCCAGACAATGGCTGATGGATACACCTTTAGGATTCCCGAAAAACCCCCATTCTTAGCTCACAAGGATGGTGAGGTTGCAGCACCAAAGAAACTAACGACTTTGAGCGGGATTCGAACCCCAGTCTGGCGTTCACCAGTCAGGGACGTTACCACATCGGCCACCATATCTCGGTTTTGATATCAGTGACTTTATGATGATGAATGGAGGAAATTAAGTTAAAAAAACATCAAGGTAAATATGTGATACTTTAATTTCTAGCCAAATACACGAGCCATATATCTGTCCTACTTGCTTTCTTGAGTTTTATGCATTTCTGACCACGATTATTGGGGCAAAACACCCAGAGTTTTTTAACAATTATGGGAGACCCCTGTGGAAAACCAGTGTTTTTGAGGTGGTGAAATGCTATACCAAGTGATTTGCAGCAGTAATAATGATCAGAAATTCAAAATAAGTACAAGATAACCAGTTGGAAAAATATATGGTTCATGTAAGTGGCTGCAAATTAGGGTAGTTTGTAGCGCTACGGCCAAAGCGTCCTAATTTGCTTATTATCGCTCCCACTTTATAATATTCCCATTTTCTATGAATGAAAACGGATCTGGCCGTCACCCTACAAAGGCTCCATATTCAGCGATTTCGAATATTAATCATGTAAGTACACATGGATTTCAGTATTTAACTATGTAGTTAATTGTATTGTTGTGTAAGGGGGGGTCCGGAGGGGGGGGGAGACCCCTGGGTAAGGACACGGTTTTTAGCATAGGTTAGGTGGGTTTTTAAAGTTAGCTTCTCCCGCCAAAATCGTTTTTAGAACGACGGCCACAGTTCAGAATATTCCCGTTTTCTACGAGCTCGATTTTAGAACGATGGCCACAGTCCACCCCACTTTATACTATTCCCATTTTCTATGAATGAAAACGGATCTGGCCGTCACCCTACAAAGGCTCCGCAAATTAAAGTATAGTTATCTATGATTCACTCCACGTCCTTTTAATGATTTTTGTTCTGCCATGGCTCGCTATGCTCGCAAAATTAACATTACCTCACTGCTCTTATGGTTTTTTGCTTAGCCGTGGCTCCCTACGCTCGCAAAATTAACATTACTTAAATGCTCCTATGGTCTGGCAAGCAAACGGAGAGTGTTTTCCACATGATCGATTGCCGACATTGATGAAATTACACGAAATTTTGGAAAAAATTACACCAACTTACAAAATAGATTGTATTTCCCTCTTGAAGATATTTTTATGTGATGGTGGTAAAGCTGACATTGAAGATGAGAGAGAGAGAGAGAGAGAGAGAGAGAGAGAGAGAGAGAGAGAGAGAGAGAGAGAGAGAGAGAGAGAGAGAGAGAGAGAGCATTGTAGATCAACATCTGGGAACTTGCGCATAAATATCTGGAAGCTCATAATTGATTTAAAACCCCAGGTAATGATTGTCATACAAAAAACACACCTGGCAAAAGCAAATTCAAGGAACATAATCGCTCGCTTACGACAACGTCATAAATCAAAAAAATGTATTTTTAAGTTATCCATATAGACATATTCATCTTCAAATGCTGATTTTTTTGGCAAAAGTTTCATAATTGTAGCTAAAAAATTGATCGCTAAAGGCGCTAAATTTCCTAACGACATACATTAATATGATAGTGTTTTAATTGATTAAAATGGCTCTCCTGAAAAATAGCTATTTTTGAGTTATGACGACGTCGCAAACGAGCGATATGCACAATAACTGACCATCAATGGAATTAGAGTAAGAAATAGTCTTCACATTTTAATCGACCGATACGTAAGTTATTATACGCCAGCCCCTATTAAACACATAGAGAACAATGCCAAACTAACCAGCACTTGTCCATTTTTTATGGCGAATACCAGTTACACCAGTAATTAATGTATCATATATTAACAAAAGTGAATATAAATATTATAAATTAGAATGGTCCACCGTATATCTTAAGGCAGTGGTTCCCAAACTATCTTACCTGACGCCCTCTTTTAGCTTCCAGTAGACCCGTACGCCCCCAATCCTCTCTTTTTTTTTTTTTACGGTGAAATGATTCTCACATTTATTTCTTAACATTGTACAGGAAAACAGATTTCTGTTTGTATTAAATTTTAATAATGAAAGCCACTCAAACAAATAATAGTACATTCCAGTAGCTAAAAACGAAACATTTGGTTCGAAGTGCACGAAAAAAAGTTTGAACATTAGCAAATTTGCAAAATTGAGTTGCAATTTTAAGAATAGATAATTTGAAAACATGGCATATAATATTTGGAAATACTTATGAGACTAAGGCCCAATTTCTGGTCAAATTTAGTGAGATGGATGCATGTATGTAACGACAGATATTTGTTCTTTTAATGATTTCATTATTCTATTAAACAAGTAATTTCGAGCAGATGACTTCACGCCCCCCTTGTATTGTCCTCACGCCCCCCCCCCCATTTGGGAACCACTGTCTTAGGGTGTTCTGAACGTAATTGATGACAATTTAAATTGCAAAACAATAGCTTTTCAGGTATGGTAGTTGACCCACCATAACTCCGAAAACTAGATTTCTGACAGATATCATTAGAAATATTAAAAGCATCTATTTACTGCATTCATGTTTGATATATTTATGGGTTCAGCTGTTACCAAGTTGTGGAATGATCTTCCTAATCGGGGAGTTGAATCAGTAGAACTTCAAAAGTTCAAAGTTGGAGCGAATGTTTTCATGTTGACCAGACTGACATGAGTCTTTTTATAGTTTATATATGACATCTGTTTTGACGTTGTTACTTTATTTAGAATGATTTATTGTTAATTTATTCTCATCATTTATTTATTTCCTTACCTCACTGAGCTATTTTTCCCTATTGGAGCCCTTGGGCTTATAGCATCTTGCTTTTCCACTTAGGGTTGTAGCTTGGCTAGTAATAATAATAATAATAATAATAATAATAATAATAATAATAATAATAATAATAATTATAATAACTGTTCTGATGTGAATACTTGTGGGGAAACCTTTATTTACAAATTTTAGGTGGTTTAAGGTTCCAAAAGTTATGACTGAAAAACCACAATTTATTAAAATAGAATTTAAATTCAGGAACACCTTGTAGCCTAAGGTTAAGGTGTTCCTGAATTTTTCTCCTATTCGTAAGCGCGAGCTGACGTCATCGATCACGTGAGCGCTAGCGCGGGAATCAAGCAAAGTGAAAACAAACCAGAGCAATGGCTTACGATTACGTTAATTCTTTGGATGAAGCTGCTAAAACACGTTACAATATAAAGTTAAATGCTTCAGGTGAGTAATAAGATATAAAATACAACTGTTCTAACTTCTAGCGACACTTGCAAGTTAAAAATGATGATAAACAATAATTATTTTGAACTGTTTACAGCACACAAGTGTGAGGTGTGATAACCATAATGTGATAAACTGCCACTGACACTGTATTTACTTTTTTACCTGTGATAAAGTGTTCACTACAAATAACCTGACTCTTTGGTGGGGACCATTTGTGTCCATTTTGGTTCATTTGCTGGCATGCTGCAAGCCACTTATCCCTCCTATCAGAGCTTCTGCTACGACTGGGGAACTTGTAGTAAAAATGCAACATCTTTCCTTGCATCATATTGTGATTCTTGCAGTTGAAATAACACATGATGATGGCATAATGGCGAATAATTTAGCTTTAACTGATGACCGTTCATGCAGCACCACGTTGCAGTGTGGTTTGTTTTCACTGCACCACGTGCGGAGCTATTTTGGGAAGTCACGTGACTGCTCAGTTACCCGGATTGGCCGCGATTATCAATTTAATTAAAATGTGGTTTTTCAGTCATAAATTTTGGAACTTTAAACCAACTAAAATTTGTAAACTATTGGTTTCCCATTTGTATATCAGCGGCCAGTTCCACCCGTGTGGATTAAAAATGGACATCAACTAACCTAAACTTTCCCCCCTAACCTAACCAACAGGCCGTGTCCTTACCTACTTACCTAACGGGGGCGTTAAGTTAGACATAATAATACATGCAGGTGGCTGCTATCATACATACATCCCTTAAAAATATAAAAAATATCTATACACAACATTCCTGTTTTTAAAACCAGTAAAAGATACTAAAATAAAGATTTACTGGGCCCAGAAACACTTCATATATTCTTCACTGGGAATATTGTTACAGTAAATATTAACACAACGGACTGGTGCTACGGTAAATATTTACCAAGCCAAGCGTCCCAACCAACTACAAAGGCTCCAGGATTTCTCAAGTCCTTCTAAAAGGGAAATGGCTTTTTAGAAAAACAATTTAGCACATCAAAATGACACCTACAAACAACAACAACAAAAAGAAAAACTAAATTTCACATCAGCCATGAAATCTATAATGAAAATTTCGAAAACTTTTTGGTTGACCGAAACTTGCTAGGCTACGCATGTTGGTGTTAAGTAATAGCCGTGACCTAATACCTTAGTTAAATAGCTAGAATAAGGCTAAAAATGCTATTTAATCATATCATAATTACCAGAAACTAAGATAATCAACGAAATTATCAAAATTACGACATATTTAAGCCGATATACGATATAACAAGACAATTATGGCTTGGGGGTTTTGGGGAGCAACCGGCTATTGCTTACAAATACGGCAATTTTAACAAATAAACTCAATGTTATAAGTGTTATTACAACCATAAGTTAAAGTTTAATAGTAAATTAATATAATTACACAAAAAAATAGGGATAAAATGCTATAATTCATTAAATAATGGATAATAACTTACATGTAAACACCTTAGAAGCACAATTTCCAAGGACCAACAAACTTTTCTTTCGAAACTTGCCAGATTTCCACTGGATTATCGTACATAAACCTTAAAATTATCGTTTTTTCAACCAAAATTATCGTACACACTTTGAACAAGATTATTAAGGAGTAATATATATAGCTTATTTCAAGGTATTTTAGTATATTTGTTTAATTAAACCCACACACACATACATTGTATATACCCAAGGTATATATCGTACATCGTACCGGACCCAAAATAATCGTACATGTATGATAATTATCGTACGGATGGCAACCCTGCTTTCGAATCTTTCTCAGGGTTGCCAGTTTGGCTTTTTTTCAGGCCAAAAAAAACCTAAAATTTGTTCTTTTTTTAATTAGTTGGCCTTTAGTAATATCTTGAAAAAAGCTGGGTCGTAAATACTATATATTTGGCCTTTTTCTACTAATGGCTCGGCCTTTTAAAGCCGCGTTTAATTAAAATAGGCCTTTTCTCATTTACAAATCATGGCAACCCTGATCTTTCTTCCAAATGCCACGTTTTTTCCATTACGTTCAGGTTGATGTTTTCCTTTACATCGGCACATCTCTTTTTTACCTTTTTATTATTATTATTATTATTATTATTATTATTATTATTATTATTATTATTATTATTATTATTATTATTATTATTATTATTATTATTATTATTACTTACTAAGCTACAACCCTAGTTGGAAAAGCAGTATGCTATAAGCCCAGGGGCTCCAACAGGGAAAATAGCTCAGTGCGGAAAGGAAAAAAGGAAAATAAAATATTCTAAGAAGAGTAACAACAATAAATATCTCCTATATAAACTATAAACACTTTAACAAAACAAGATGAAGAGAAATAAGATAGAATAGTGTGCCCGAGTGTACCCTCAAGCAAGAGAACTCTAACCCAAGGCAGTGGAAGACCATGGTACAGAGGTTATGGCACTACCCAAGACTAGAGAACAATGGTTTGATTTTGGAGTGTCCTTCTCCTAGAAGAGCTGCTTACCATAGCTAAAGAGTCTCTTCTACCCTTACCAAGAGGAAAGTGGCACTGAACAATTACAGAGCAGTAACCCCTTGGGTGAAGAATTGTTTGGTAATCTTAAGTGTTGTCAGGTGTATGAGGACAGCAGAGAATATGTAAAGAATATGCCAGACTATTCAGTGTGTATGTAGGCAAAGGGAAAATGAACCGTAACCAGAGAGGAGGATCCAATGTAGTATTTTAATTCCATTTCTTTAATTTTATTTTACTTTTTTTTCACATTTGGTATATATATTCTTCATTTTTTTCTATTCATATCTAAGTTGAAACAATTCCTATTATTTTCATCTGTTCTTCTTCATTTGGCTACTGAAATTATTTAGTTTTTATCTCTTTTTGCAGAAGTCTAGCATCATCACAGAGAAAATTATCTGAAATTTTTATGACTAATATGAATGATAATAAGTTATATATAATAATGATGTGTATACTAATTATTATTATTACCTGCTAAGCTATAACCTTAGTTGGAAAAGCAGGATGCTATAAGCCCAGGGGCTCCAACAGGGAAAATACCCCAGTGAGGAAAGGAAACAAGGAAAAATAAAATATTTTAAGAACAGCAACAACACCCAAATAAACTATAAAAAAATAACAAAAACAAGAGAAAGAGAAATAAGATAGAATATTGTGCCCGAGTGTACCTTCAATCAAGAGAACTCTAACCGAAGACAGTAGAAGACCATGGTATAAAGGCTATGGCACTACCCAAGACTAAAGAACAATGGTTTGATTTTAGAGTGTCCTTCTCCTAGAAGAGCTACTTACCATAGCTAAAGAGTCTCTTCTACCCTTACCAGGAGGAAAGTAGCCACTAAACAATTAGAGTGCATTAGTTAACCTCTTGGATGAAGAAGAATTGTTTGGTAATCCCAGTGTTGTCAGGTGTATGAGGACAGAGGAGAATCTGCAAGGAATAGGCCAGACTATTCGGTGTATGTGTAAGCAACGTAAATATGCGTAGTATATTGGTATTAGCATTAAGTATTAATAATTGTATCTGCTTCCTATTGTCAGTACAGTAGTGAAGCTTCAGAGGAAATACTCTGTATTATTGCTGTATTTAGTTTCCTAATATGTGATTCCAATACAGATTGGAGTTTATAGAATGTCACATTAATTTGTATGTATTTTCTTCTTTGAAGCAACTCTTATACCACATCTGCCTTGTTATTATTATTATTATTATTATTATTATTATTATTATTATTATTATTATTATTATTATTATTATTGTTGTTGTTGTTAGTTATTAAATATTAATTATAAATTATTATTATTATTATTATTATTATTATTATTATTATTATTATTATTATTATTATTATTATGTTGTTGTTGTTGTTGTTGTTGTTGTTGATATTATTATTATTATTATTATTATTATTATTATTATTATTATTATTATTATGTTGTTGTTGTTGTTGTTGTTGTTGTTGTTGTTGTTGTTATGATGATGATGATGATGATGATGATGGTTGTCATTATTATTATTATTATTATTATTATTATTATTATTATTATTATTATTATTATTATTACAAGCTAAACTACAACCCTAGTTGGAAAAGCAGGATGCTATAAGCCCAAGGGCTCCAACATTGAAAAATAGCCCAGTGAGGAAAGGAAACAAAGAAATAAATAAACTACAAGGGAAGTAAAAAAACAACCAAAATAAAATATTTTAAGAACAGTTACAATATTAAATTAAATCTTTCATATATAAAATATAAGAATTTAATAAAACAGGAGGAAGAGAATAGAGATAGAATATTGTGCCCGAGTGTACCTTCAAGCATAGCTATAAATTGATTCAACTATTGTAGCCTACAGTTGTAACGAGTTTGCCTAGCATTTGCATGACAGCAGATCGATCCCCGCCCAGGACCGTGAGTTTAAGCAGTTTACTGGGGAGGCCACTGCTGTGCTTGGGCGCCACAGTCGGCTGTTGGGCTTGCCAGACTGTACCTTCAAGCATAGCTATAAATTGATTCAACTATTGTAGCCTACAGTTGTAACGAGTTTGCCTAGCATTCGCATGACAGCAAATCGATCCCCGCCCAGGACCGTGAGTTTAAGCAGTTTACTGGGGAGGCTACTGGTGTGGTTAGGCACCATATAGGGGTGTTGGGCTTGCCTGGCTGACGTTCTGGTGAGTATTTATTCTACTGGAACTGAAACCAGGCACCTTTAGCTATCAGTCCATATTTAAAAAAAAAAAAAAAGTACCATTTTTGTACAATACACTTTTATAAATATGTTTTCTCTATAGCCTAGTATCTATTTAATCATCATTATTTCTTTTTTATAAATTTTCTTCTTTTTGATAAAGTCAAATACCTTTTGGAAGTCAATTACTATTAAAATTTACAGATATATATTTTTCTGTATGCCTATGTGCTAAATCATTTTTTCTCTCACATTGGTTTGATATTTTTTTTAAAGATAATTGACCAAGTATCTTTAAAAGCATTATACTTTCGTTTTTAATCTTGGGTTTATATCTGTATTGTCTATTCTTACTGCAACAGAATGTTTTCTTAATTCTCTTTTCATCCTCCGCGTAAAATTTCATGTATATCATATACTTTTATTCTGTCCATCTCTTTTTTTGTGAAATTATTTTATTTGCTGTCTATTCCCACTGCATCAAAATTACGCCCTCTTGATTATCTCTTCATATTCCATGTGAATTTCTAAGTATTCTATATACTGTCCATTTATTCTTTTCTTTTTGCTGATTTTGTTATTATTATTATTATTATTATTATTATTATTATTATTATTATTATTATTATTATTATTATTATTATTATTGTTATTATTATTATTATTATTATTATTATTATTATTATCAGCCAAGCTACAACCCTAGTTGGAAAAGCAAGATGCTATAAGCCCAAGGGCTCCAATAGGGAAAAATAGCATAGTGAGGAGAGGAAATAAGGAAATAAATAAATGATGAGAATAAATTAACAATAAATCATTCTAAAAACAGTAACAACATCAAAACATATATGTCGAATATAAACTATTAACAACGTCTAAAACAGATATGTCATATATAAACTATAAAAAGACTGGCTCATTATCAAATCCACATCATCTTAGAAACACTGAAGAGGTTATTAATGTGGCTGGGACCACGGTAAGCGTCTCTTTAAATGAAGCTGGAACTGAAAACAGATACTTTTAACGTTTATAATTCTTTCAGAGTAATAATTTTATATTTACTTTAGTTTCCCCATAATAGAACAATCTCCTTTATAGAAAACGTTACTTACTAATAATTGAACGTATACTATACTAAAAAGTCTTTGGGCCTCTGATTTAAACTATAAATTTCAACCTTTAAACCATGCTACAGTGTATTTCACGCAATAAATAACATTAGTTCATAAATTATAATCTATTATAGATAAAAATACACAGCAATAATTTCATATTTACTTTAGTTTCCCCATAATAGAGCAACATCCTTTATAGAAAACGTTACCTACTAATAATTGAACATATACTATACTAAAATGTCTTTGCGCCTCTGATTTAAACTATAAATGTCAACCTTTAAACCATGCTACAGTGTATTTCACGCAATAAATAACATTAATTCATAAATTATAATCTATTATAAATAAAAATACACAGCAATTGTTTTTTTTACGGTAAAATAAAAGCTATAATTTCATAATCCAAGGTTTTTTAGTTTTACGGCTACCGATTTGCTTTGAACAATGCAGACATCAAGATGGATACTGGATATGGCTAGCAATAGCATGCAGAAATAACTGACAATCGGCTAGCAATAGCATGCAGAAACAACAGACACTTGATTAGCATGTAAAAATAGCAAACACTCGGCTAGCATATAGAAACAAGAGACGGCTAGCATACAGAAAAGAAACAGACACTCGGTTAGCACACAGAAGCGACAGACATTCGGCTAGCAATAGCATGTAGATATAACTGACACTCGGCTAGCAATAGCATGCAGAAACAACAGACACTCGATTAGCATATAAAAATAGCAAACACTCGGCTAGCATATAGAAACAAGAGACACTTGGCTAGCATAGAGAAGCAACAGACACTCGGCTAGCATACAGAAGCAACAGACACTCGGCTAGCAATAGCATACGGATATAACTGACACTCGGCTAGCAATAGCATACAGAAACAACAGACACTCGATTAGCGTATAAAAATAGCAAACAATTGGCTAGCATATAGAAAACAAGAGACGGCTAGCATACAGAAAAGAAACAGACACTCGGTCAGCGTACAGAAGCAACAGACATTTGGCTAGCAATAGCATGCAGAAATAACTGACAATTGGCTAGCAATAGCATGTAGAAACAACAGACACTCGATTAGCATATAAAAATAGCTAACACTCGGCTAGCATATAGAAAACAAGAGACGGCTAGCATACAGAAAAGAAACAGACACTCGGCTAGCATACAGAAGCAACAGACATTTGGCTAGCAATAGCATGCAGAAATAACTGACACTCGGCTAGCAATAGCATGCAGAAACAACAGACACTCTAGACTTTATATGCAACTTTGACTAATATTCTAACAAAATCAATAAATTCATTTCTTTAGCAAGGCATTTCAATATAATACTAAACATGAAAAACACCAAATATTTATTCAATACGAGTTGCAAAAGTCTTTGACGGGAACGATATTTTTGCAATGTGAAATTTTTGGCTTCGTTTTCAAAAATAACCTCGTGAGTCTTGGTGTTAACATCCTTTGATAAGTCTTTAACAGACTTAGCCTCAGATGTATTACCATCACATAATGAATATTTATTGAAACCAGGACTTACTTCTTTAATGAAATCTCAATTTTTCCTGACTTTACTACAATTTGACGATTCTACTATATACGATCTAAAGATCCAACACATTTTTATGTAATTGTTCCTGGTACTAAAGAAAGATTATTCGTTTTCTGTATTAAAACTTTCATACCTAGAAATAATTCTGGAAGTTCATCACTTACGTCTTGATTATAATAGTGTGTGATTTGATTACTCTAGTTAACAAGGTTCTTTATCTTCAAACATAAATAACTTGCAATAATTTTTTAAAGCAAATAAGAACTTACTCTTCTCCAATCTAACAATTTAGCAGGACCTGTCACGGACTGCAAAAGCAAATGCCAGTGTTCCACAAGGTGGGGCAATTGTAACATAACAGAACTAAATTTCTGGGTATCTTGTTGTAAATAGGTTTACTACGTAAGAAAAATAAAACATTTGTAGGAGCATTAACAAACTTGTTTGCTTTCTCAAGCACTGATTTTACCACTATACCTATTTTTCCAGTGAATCCATTACTTTGTGGGTGATATGGACTACTTTTTATATACTCAAAGTCCCAAGTTATTGCCAAATTTCTAAGTTTATCAGTACTGTACTGTGGCCCATTGCCTCTATACA
>NW_027171916.1:290000-302500 GCF_036898095.1 Palaemon carinicauda
AGCATGAAAATAGATCTTTTATAAAACAAACTATAAAAAGAGACTTATGTCAGCTTCTTCAATATCAAACACATTCGCTGCAAGATTAAACTTTTGTCGTTCCACCTATTCAATTACCTGATTAGGAAGATCATTCATCATATAGTAGCTTCGTTTTTACTGATCATTGGTTTAAATAAAAAAAGTCTGGTCCATTTCATCGAATCACTACGTAATTAATATGAACTAAAACCAGACAAAAGATTAAGAAACTTATTTAATAAATGTTGTTTGTCTTCCAGGTATCTTGTGGGTGATACTCCTCTTGCCGGAGACTTCAGCGTAAGTGAACAATTGAACAATTTGTCTGGTTTCATCTCATGAATAAGGTTAATAAGATTTCTATTCATTATATACTTTAAGAAAATAAACAAAGTCCTCATAAGAATATTTGTAGTTAAATGTCAGGACGGGATTAGAAATGAAACTATAAGAGAGATTACTCGAGTGCCATATGTAGATGAGATCATGGTGAGGGGTAGATGGAGATGGTTTGGGCATGCTCTTTGCACTCTTCAAGAGATATTAATGCACCAAACTTTCAACTGGACTCCATAAGACACTAGAGGAGTTGGAAAACCCAGGCCTACATGGCTGAGGACTATGAAGCGTGAAGTGGGAGATGATGAATGTAGAAATTTTGATTTAAAAGCTCAAGATGGTGAGGGGTAGATTGAGATGGTTTGGGCATGCTCTTCGCACTCTTCAAGAGAGATTAATTCACCAAACTTTCAACTGGACTCCATAAGACACTAGAGGAGTTGGAAAACCCAGGCCTACATGGCAGAGGACTATGAAGCGTGAAGTGGAAGATGATGAATGGAGAAATTTTGATTTAAGAGCTCAAGATGGTGAGGGGTAGATTGAGATGGTTTGGGCATGCTCTTCGCACTCCCCAAGGGAGATTAGTTCACCAAAGTTTCAACTGGGCTCCACAAGGCACTAGAGGAGTTGGAAAACCCAGGCCTACATGGCTGAGGACTATGAAGCGTGAAGTGGGAGATGATGAATGGAGAAATATTGATTTAAAAGCTCAAGATAGAGATGACTGGCGAAATCTAACCGGGGCCCTTTGCGTCAATAGGCGTAGGAGGAGATGATGATATACTTTAAAATCTTTCTTATGGCTTTCAAATACTAGTTCTTCACGTTTTAAAAGGAGCTTTCTCATTATTCGCCTTGCTCATTTCTTTTACTTGTAATTTCAACTCCATAACTAATTTTTATGTTAGCAAAGGCTTCAACATTTTTTCAGTCCAAAATATCAGAATTTTTATGGAACTCATTACGTTTTGCGATTATTTTTGATTATCCACCAGGATTCCTATGCTAATTCAAATCTATGTTAACTCTAGCCAAAAAAATAAAGATAACTAGTAACTATATGTGGAAATTTTTTGAAACTGTTTTAAAGCTTCATTTTATATTAAATCATTGCTTGTCTCTATGGATATGCCAGAGTGCGTTCTGTTTTGCTAAATCATTTATTCCTCTGTTCTTACTGTTTACTCTTCAGATATCCTACATGGGATCCTTCAAGTGAACTTCCGTTTGTCATCTACCCTATGAATGAGAGAACTATTTATCGAAAAGATGACATCACTTGTCATAATTCTAATAAGGATAACACAATGAATCTAAGTAAGTTTTTGTTCAAGTTCTAATAACAGTATTGAAAAGGAATATGAATGATCGCTTTATTGTTTATGGGCTAAGAAAATAAGTAATGTTTCTCCTTTTCTTGTTTACATTCTATATTAAGCAAAGGTTTCAACGTATCACTTTATGAGATATTGTGATCTGTATATATATATTATATATATATATATATATATATATATATATATATATATATATATATATATATACATATATTTACATATATATATATATATATATATATATATATATATATATATATATATACATATATATATATATATATATATATATATATATATATATATATATATATATATATATATATACAGCAAAAGCCAATAGGAAATAATAAACTGCTCTAGTACCTAGCGCTTTCGTGTATATTAATACACACTTCTTTAGGGTACAATAAACCCTTTTTATTGTACCCTGAAAAGTGTATATTAAAATACCCGAAAGCACTTAAGCATTTTATCATCTCTTACTGGCTTTTGCTGTATATTAAGTCACATGATCCTTGTGACATTAAAGTATATATATATATATATATATATATATATATATATATATATATATATATATATATATATATATATATATACAGTATATATATACTTATATGTGTGTGTACGTGTATATATATCAAATTTGAGAACTTACACATTTCTTGAATATTGAGAAAATTTGATTTGATATATTTGGTGTTTCTCTTTATACAGGCAGGGGTGTGAAATGCTTAAGCGATGACGGAGCCACTGAAGTTACAGTTCCACTCCTTCACAAAAAATGTAAGTAACCTCATCTTACAGCTTCTTCTGCTCTTACAATTATTTCTGTGAATCATACTAAACCATGTAACTTATTTGGGTGCTGTTTTGGTATACGAGCTCCAACTCGTGTTTTTGCTTTGGTATGCGAGCTCCAACTCGTGTTTTTGCTTTGGTATGCGAGCTCCAAGTCGTGTTTTTGCTCTGGTATGCGAGCTCCAAAGTCGTGTTTTTGCTTTGGTATGCGAGCTCCAAGTCGTGTTTTGGCTTTGGTATGCGAGCTTCAAGTCGTGTTTTTACTTTGGTATGCGAGCTTCAAGTCGTGTTTTTACTTTGGTATGCGAGCTTCAAGTCGTGTTTTTGCTTTGGTATGCGATGTCACTTCACTTCACGGCAAAGCAAGAACCATTAGATTTTCTGAATATATATATATATATATATATATATATATATATATATATATATATATATATATATATATATATAGGGAATAAATATCTAAGAAATGATAATCAATCATTGATGTTAGCGTGCGCAGCTCAACATTACTGCTTGCCAGTACATACGGAGTTTGATGTTTTTATTTTTTTCGCGAGCGAAGCGAACATACGGCAAAGCAAGAACCATTAGATTTTCCATTATTCTTGTTTTTTTTTTACCTATTAAAAATACTGAGATCGCCTACCAAAACAGCACCCTTTTTTGTTCATTCAAATTGAAGACTATATCATTACAATCATAAGTTTGATCATACATAAATATCTCATTTTATTTTCAACAGATGTTTTCTTATGGCTAGTATAAAAAAAACTTAAAACTAATAAAAACATTTTTTTTCTGCTATGATAGGCAGATCACCGGCAAAGAAACTGACAATCACGGTGAATAGGGAAGATGATGTCGTCATTGAATTTAAGAATCATCCCAGTTGGGATCAAATGGAATGGCATCAAGATCAAGATCCGAAAAAACCCTACGAGAACATTAGCAAGACTGACGAATCAAAACTAATTGTACCATACGATAAGACGAAGGAGTCTGGTGTCTATTTATTCAAAAATATTAATATTGCACCAGGAGCTTCAGGAGAGTGTGCAGTTGCGATCATTAGGAGGGGTAAGAATTACGTATATGAGTATTGATGAAAATAACCCACAATGTATGAAAAAAAAAATAAATTTATTAAGCCTTCGAAGGGACCCTCTCCCTCTTCAGAAAAAAAATGGTTACAAATTTTTAAAAAGAAGTACAGTAAGGTTCGTAAGAAATAGAAAACCACCGTGAAATGATGTTTACTATTTCTTACGAGCCTTTCTGTACCTTTTCTTTCAACCATTTGTTCTCTGAAAGAGGAAGGGAGATGGTCCTTTCGAAAGCCAGATCAATTTCATTTTTCATGCATTGTTGGTTATTTTATTTATCAGAAATACACGGAAAATTGTGTATTTTAATATATATGAGTATAGTTTTTATAAGCTATTGACGTCTATTTAAGTAATGGAACCTAATATATCATGCATGATATTGTTGACTTATACTATAGAGTATATGTACTCTATGGAACCACGGGTGCCATCCGGTGGTCCAGGGACCACTAGTGGTACGTGAGAAGAAAAGAAATTGGTGGTCCGCAGAGAAATGGGGACATTATTTCAATCTTTATGTTTTCTTAAACCTCTTGTGGAAACCCTGATACAAATTTACAGAAGACACAGAGCCCAGTGTTACCAATTTAGCATTTTAGGACAACTTTGCATTACAAATCTGAACCAATCATTTAGCAAAAAAAGAAAAATAATCTTGAATTAATTAACGCCATCAATAAGCAAATAAATCGATCATTATGAATGTGAATTTTTCCCGGATGTAGTGTAGGCCTACACAAAACGCATATCAAATAAAAAGAAATATGTTTTACCAGTTTCATAAGCATTTCGATTTCATAGCCAAACAACATTGAAAGAGTGTTTGTCTCTCGCATGATTTCAGTAGACCAAATTTATGTCATTATTCCAGTCAATTTTTTTCAAAGAAGTACAGAAGTATACAAAGAATATATGGAGCTAACATTTCATAGAAACAGATGCAGAGTATTATTATTATTATTATTATTATTATTATTATTATTATTATTATTATTATTATTATTATTATTATTATTATTATTATTATTATTATTATTATCACTTGCTAAGCTACAACGCTAGTCGGAAAAACAAGATGCTATAAGACCAAGGATTCCAAGAGGGAAAGGATAGCCCAGTGAGGAAATGAAATGAGGAAATAGATGAACTACATGACATTTAATGAATGATTTATATGAAATGTGTATGTATGTGCCATAGTTTTCACTGATATCCATGAAATTGCTCAAATACTGTCTTCCTTTCCTTGGTCTTTGTGCTACAGAATGCCCAGCCAACATGTATGGCGACCAATGCAGCCTTTGGTGCCCCGATTGCATGCACGGAGGTGTTTGTGATGCCAAGACTGGAAAATGTGTCTGTCCTCCTGGATTGAGAGGGGAATGGTGTGAAGAAGGTGAGGTCTTATATGTTTTTCTCAGCTTCACTTTAACCAGACGAGTTACAGGAGATGTCTGTTTGTTAAATGACTTGTATTGCCATTGTAGTTGGAGCTTGTGGACTACAATATTTCACAGACGCTTGTACTTTCTATACCTGATCTGCCCCATGTTCTAAGCCTTTTGGTTTTAACCTAGTCTCCTTTCTATTTTTGTGGATTACAATACTTCACAGACGCTTGTACTTTCTATACCTAATCTGCTCCATGTTCTAAGCCTTGTGATTTTAACCTTGTCTCCTTTCTTTTTCTTGTGGATTACGATACTTCACAGACGCTTGGACTCTCTATACCTGATCTGCCCCATGTTCTAAGCCTTGTGATTTTAACCTAGTCTCCTTTCTATTTTTGTGGATTACAATACTTCACAGACGCTTGTACTTTCTATACCTGATCTGCCCCATGTTATAAGCCTTGTGATTTTAACCTTGTCTCCTTTCTTTTTCTTGTGGATTACAATACTTCACAGACGCTTGGACTTTCTATACCTTATCTGCTCCATGTTCTAAGCCTTGTGATTTCAACCTTGTCCCCTTTCTAGTTTTGTGATCTAATTATAGGTGAAAATCACTAGAAACCAATTCCTTGTTTCTCTCCCTTTCTGACAGCATGTGAAGGCGACCAAATCCTCAACTCGTGTACCATAAATCCAGGGGTAACAAGTAATACACAGATCTGTTTACCTTCTCCATACGGATGTTCTTGCGCTCCAGGCAAGAAAGGCGACTTGTGCAATGAAGGTAATTCTATTTTTACTTTTATTTATTTTTTTTTATTCCTAAAAGCCTCTTTGAACTAGCGTCCATTACCTACCCACGATCACATTATTATTATTATTATTATTATTATTATTATTATTATTATTATTATCATTATTATTATCATTGTCATTATTATTACTATTATTATTGTTAATAATGTTATTATTATTATTATTATTATTATTATTATTATTATTTTTATTATTAATATTATTTTTATTACTATTATTATTATTATTATTATTATTATTATTATTATTATTATTATTATTATCATTATTATTATTATTATTATCACTTGCTAAGCTAGAACCCTAGTTGGAAAAGCAGAACGCTATAAGCCAAGTGCCCCAACAGGGAAAATAGCCCAGTGAGGAAAGGAAATAATGAAAAACTGCAAGAGAAGTTTAAGAACGATAATGACATTAAAATATATCTTTCACATATAAACTATAAAGACTTGAAAATAACAAGAGGAAGAGAAACAAGATAGAATAGTGTGCAATAATGGTAATTCTATTTTTTTTATTATTATTCTTAAAAGCCACTTCGAACTTCACTTTAAGGTTGATACTGTTTTTAAAATATTTCATTTTTCCTTGTTTCCTTTCCTCACTGAGCTATTTTCCTTGTTGGAGCTCAGGGGTTTATAGAATCCTGCTTTTCCAACTAGGGTTGTAGTTTAGCAAGTAATAATAATAATAATAATAATAATAATAATAATTAACGTCCTTTGCGTACGCCTTATGAAATACGCTGAAGATATTAATATTAATCTCTGGCAACGTCGTTCAATTAGTTCGTTATGAATGTTGCATAAGATTCTTCATAATTCTGATCATCCTTTACACTCACATCTTCCCGGACAGTTCCAGCCTGTTCGTATTACTAGACATGCAGTTCATTCTAATAGTGAGGCCTTCTCCATCATGAGGCTCAATACTACGCAGTACTCTAGAAGTTTTATTCCAGCTGTGACCAAGTTGTGGGATGATCTTCCTAATAGGGTAGTTGGATCGGGAGAATTTCAAAAGTTCAAACTTGCAGCAAATGTTTTTATGTTGAACAGGCTGACATGAGTCTTTTATAGTTTATATATGAAAGATCTATCTTGATGTTGTTATTGTTATTAAAATATTTTATTTTAATTGTTCTTTATTTCTCATATAGCTTATCTATTTCCTTATCTCCTTCCCTCACTGGCCTATTTTCCCTGTTGGAGCCGTTGGGCTTATAGCATCCTGCTTTTCCAACTAGAGTTGTAGCTTAGATAGTAATAATGATAATAAAACTTCAACTTCATAACTCTCTAGCTGTAGTATCGTGGTCTTGTAATTAAACACCCTTTTCCACTTTTCAGATTGTGAATCAGGTACCTGGGGAGTGAACTGCTTACAGAGATGTAATCACTGTGTGGGTGGAACTTGCAACAAAGTGACAGGAAAGTGTTCATCTGGTCGAGAAGATCCCTGTGCTGGAGGTAAGCTTATAAGTTCCCATTATTTATCTTTATTGTGGTGGTCTATGTGGTAATGTCCCTGACTGGTGATCGCCAGATTGCGGTTCGATTCCCGCTCAAACTCGTTAGTTCCTTTGGGCGATGCAACTTTTCCCATCATTTATCTTTATTGTGGTGGCCTATGTGGTAACGTCCCTGACGGGTGATCGCCAGATTACAGTTCGAGTCCCGCTCAAACTCGTTAGTTCCTTTGAGCGCTGCAACCTAGCCATCCTTGTGAGCTAAGGATGGAGGTTTTGCGGGAGCCTATAGTTCTATCTGCTGAATCATCAGCAGCCATTGCCTGGCCCTCCCTAGTTCTAGCCTGGGTGGAAAGGGGGCATGGTCGCTGATCATATGTATGTATGGTCAGTCTCTAGGGCATTGTCCTGCTTGATAGGGTAAATTTATTTATTGTTCTTAAAATTAAAGAATGATTTTTTTTTACTTTATTTTGCTTGAAGTTAAAAACGAAAATATTCCTCAGCTTACAAACTTGATAAGTTCCAAGAAGCTGTTTGTAAGTCGAATGTTGTAAAATGTTGGCCTAAGGTCGACCTAACTTCAATCTCATGCCTATGATTTCACACTGCAAAAGTCAGCAAATAGTCGGGTTTCATATGAAATAGACATCGGGTTATTACAAATATTGTTTTGATGAATTAAATGATATAATATTGTTTTATTACATTATTTCTTTACCTTATTTTAGTTATTTTCAGGTGGATTTGTGTTTGTATCTCTAAATGTTTGTAAGTCGAATGTTTGTAAGCCGGATGCTTGTAAGTCGAATGTTTGCAAGTCAAATGTTTGTAAGTCGAATGTTTGTTAGTCGAAGTGTTTGTAAGTCGAATGTTTGTTAGTCGAAGTGTTTGTAAGTCGAATGTTTGTGAGCCGGATGCTTGTAAGTCGAATGTTTGTAAGTCGAATGCTTGTAAAGTCGAATGCTTGTAAAGTCGAATGTTTGTAAGTCAAATGTTTTTTAAAGTGAAATGCTTGTAAGTCGGATGCTTGTAAGTCGAATGTTTGTTAGTCGGGTGTTTGTAAGTCGAATGCTTGCAAGTTGAATGTTTGTGAGTCGAATGTTTGTGAGTCGGCTGTTTGTAAGTCGAGTGTTTGTTAGTCGAATGTTCGTAAATCAAATGTTCGTAAGTCAAATGCTTGTAAGTCGAATGCTTGTAAAATCGAATATTTCTAAGTCGAATGTTCGTAAGTTGAAATTCTTTTGTATGTTTCAGGACCCATAGGATACCTCCGTTTCCGACAGGAACCGGACGTTCAACCGGATATGGATAAGGTAACCGTATCCTTTGTGAAGGAATTTGATGGGGAAGAACCAATTTCGAAGGACATATCCTATCGAGTAGTTATTTGGGTGAGTTATAACCTTCCATATAAACCTATTTTATTCATATATCTAAAGAGTTCAAATGTGGAACTTTGAACTTTTTGTTGAACAAAGTAGCATAAGTCTCTTTTTATAGTTTATATATGAAAGATTTGTTTTGATTTTGTTACTTTTCTTAAAATATTTTATTTTAATTGTTCAATACTTCCCTTGTAGTTTATTTATTTCCTTATTTCCTTTCCTCGCTCGGCTAGATTTTCCTTGTTGGAGCCTTGGGCTTAGAGCATTCTGCTTTTCCAAGTAGGGTTGTAACTTAGCTTATAATAATAATAATAATAATAATAATAATAATAATAATAATAATAATAATAATAATAATAATAATAATAATAATAATTCATTTGATCAAAGGCATCCTTTTCCGCCTAACCGCTTCTCTCTTTATCCTCCTTCACCTTATCCTAATTCTAATTCTCTGCCTCCCACTTGATCTTCTCCCCTTTACAGTTATCATGAATTATGTATGTATGTATGTATGTATGTATGTATGTATGTATGTATTTATGTATGTATGTATGTAATTATTCATTTGCAACAGGGGAAGGACCAAAGCATGAATAATATGACCACCTCTAAAGAAGTATGGGATTCCATAACTGCGACTAAAATGTCAGTAGAAATACAAGGCCTAGCACCAGCCACCAACTACTATGCTGCTGTCTTGGTAAAGTTCCTATTAAATGGAAAAGTCTGCGAAATTGACGGCACCTTAAGGGGAGAGCGGATTCAGAAGAAGCTGTTCACTACCAAATGCCCTAGAGGTAAGAGCAATTTACCTCGATATTTCTAGTATTGTAAGTGGTTTTGTCATTAAAGATATTGAAAAGGTTTAAACGTTAAATCCAGTAAAGTATGGCTTATCGATCTTACTTGCTCCATGCGAAACTTGAAACTAAATTTGAAGATAATTGTGGTTAGTTAAACATTAAATCCAGTAAAGTATGGCTTATCAATCTTACTTGCTCCATGCGAAACTTGAAACTAAATTTGAAGATAATTGTGGTTAGTTAAACATTAAATCCAGTAAAGTATGGCTTATCAATCTTACTTGCTCCATGCGAAACTTGAAACTAAATTTGAAGATAATTGTGGTTAGTTAAACATTAAATCCAGTAAAGTATGGCTTATCAATCTTACTTGCTCCATGCGAAACTTGAAACTAAATTTGATTATAATTGTGGTTAGTTAAACATTAAATCCAGTAAAGTATGGCTTATCAATCTTACTTGCTCCATGCGAAACTTGAAACTAAATTTGAAGATAATTGTGGTTAGTTAAACATTAAATCCAGTAAAGTATGGCTTATCAATCTTACTTGCTCCATGCGAAACTTGAAACTAAATTTGAAGATAATTGTGGTTAGTTAAACATTAAATCCAGTAAAGTATGGCTTATCAATCTTACTTGCTCCATGAGAAACTTGAAACTAAATTTGAAGAAGATAATCGTGGTTAGGTTGTGTCTACCATGGTTTGGCTTTCTCTTAAGGGACAAAGAACTCAAAGAAGTTATTCGAGGTCTATATTCATAATCAATTATTTTGGACAAATGATATGCATGTAAAAGGTACCTCCCCTTAGAGCTATATTGAATCAGGATATGATGTCGGAAAACGTCATTTATGGTAAGAAATCATCCATAACACTTTAGCTGATACTTCTGAGTGTGATGTAAAACAGATTAATGACCTCTAATATTTCCTGAGATAAAGAATTACCGAGGAATAATCCTTCCTTGGCAACTTCAAAAGTTCAAAGTTGGAGCAGATGTTTTTAGGTTGACCAGGCTGACATGAGTCTTTTTATTGTTTATATGTGACATATCTGTTTTTGACGTTGTTAATAGTTTATATAGGACATATCTGTTTTGACGCTGTTACATGTTTTAGAATGATATATTGTTGATTTATTCTCATCATTTATTTATTTCTTCATTTCCTTTCCTCACTGGGCTATTTTTCCCTGTTGGAGCCCTTGGGCTTATAGCATCTTGCTTTTCCAACTAGGGTTGTAGCTTGGCTAGTAATAATGATAATAAAAATGACTAAATGTATAATGACTTTTTAATGGTGTGTCACAAATTTATGGAAAATTGTTAAACGTTAGGAATTTATGAACAATTTTAATTCTCGTATTCCATCATGTCTTGTCAGAACTGAAATCCTGCCATATGTCAGTTAAAAATTGTTTCTTTATCTTGCTGGAAAACTTCTAGTTTTTAACCTTTGACTGTCATTACTTCAATAATTATCCTTTGTTTTCAGGGAAGATGTCCAGTATCATTCAGGTTTGGAAATCACAAGAAGGTTTTAACATCGCCTGGAAAGTAAGTGTAAAAGGATTTGGTTGAATAACATTTATCGTTAGGGTTCTCTTGCTTGAGGGTTCATTCGGGCACACTATTCTAACTAGTTTTCTCTTCCTCTTATTTGATAAAGTTTTTATTGTTTATATAGGAGATAGTTATTTTAATGTTGTTACTGCTCTTAGAATATTTTATTTTTCCTTGTCTCTTTTCCTCACTGGGGTATTTTCCCTGTTGGAGGACCTCGGCTTATAGCGTCTTGCTTTTCCAACTAGGATTGTACCTTAGCGAGTAATAATAATAATAATAATAATAATAATAATAATAATAATAATAATATTAGGGCAATTTTAAACCATTTTATCTTGGTTTAAAGGGCAGGCCAATGCCCAAGAATTGCCATTCGATTATCCATGACAAGAGTTTTTGCTTTGTGTCATATTCTTTAAGAAGGTTATTGGGAATCAATTCATGTCAAGGTCCTAAAATTCTGTCCAAAGTACAGGAAAAATTATTTGATAATGCATGTCTCCCTCTCTCTCTCTCTCTCTCTCTCTCTCTCTCTCTCTCTCTCTCTCTCTCTCTCTCTCTCTCTCCCTTTACATATATATATATATATATATATATATATATATATATATATATACTGTATATATAAATATACATATATGATGTATATATGTATATATATATAAAATATACATATATAAATATATACATACATATATATACTGTATATATATATGTATATATAGAGTATATATATACATATGTATATTTATATATATGTATATATATACATGTATATATATATATATATATTTATATATACATATATATATATATATATATATATATATATATATATATATATATGTATATATATATATATATATATATATATATATATACATACATATATATATATATATATATATATATATATATATATATATATATATAAAGTGTATGAATACATCCATTAAGAATTCTAAATTTAATTCAATTTTAACTTTATCAGGAGGAGGCATATGCTAATCGTTGCAACTATACCTACGAGGTCAAGGTTAAAAGAGTTTCGGACAGAAAGGAAATATATAATAAAATTTCGAAGAACCCTTCCCATAGCCAAGATGGCCTGGAGTCTTACACAGACTACAAAGTCAGCATAGCTGTAGATTTCGAAGGAGGAAAGTCGGACCCATCTACCACAGCTATCAAAACTCTTTCGAAGCGTGAGTAGGAGCTATTTAGTATCTATCTATCTATCTATCTATCTATCTATATGTATATATATATATATACAGCCCAAGATTTTTGCCTTAAACATATAAATATTTGCATGTGTATTTCTTTCTCACAGGGCAAATCCCTCCACCAACCACTCCACCTTCTCCTTTAAGAATCGTTGAAGATTCTGGCTCAGTGACATACAAATGGAATAGACCATCGGACGTGGAGGGAAATATAAGATACAA
>NW_027171916.1:307500-327500 GCF_036898095.1 Palaemon carinicauda
AGTACGTCATCAATGTCTACAAAACTCAAGATAAAACGTTTATTAGACCGTTTCATACTACAAATGAATCATACCGTATACACAACCTTGATCCAGACGTATCTTACACGATCCAGGTAAGTAATATGTCCTCATGATATTTTAATTTTCATGGCTGTTATTATTATTATTATTATTATTATTATTATTATTATTATTATTATTATTATTATTATTATTATTATTATTATTATAAAAAGAAATCAGTCACGCATTTGTTTCTAAATCGTAAAAAACGGTAAAAATCCTGGAATAAATGTTGCCAGATATTTGGCGTTTTAAAAACGGATATATTGACGTTAAGGAGTGATATTACGGTCACTAACCCGCATAAAGATAACAACATAGTAGGGTGAAAATTACGGTCGCCTGTATTTTACTGAAATACGGCTGAGAATGGTATGTTTTTACGGAATATTTCCCAATAAAATTGCAGGTTTTTTTGAACAGTGTATATGCTATGAAACATTTTTATTCATATATTCATCTCACATTTAACAAACTACCTAATTAACATTTCATTTTAGTGGCAACTCATTCCCAAATGCCTTCATCTTCTACATTGTCAAAAAAAAAGAAAAAGAAAAAAAAAAAGTAATAATAATCGGAAATTCTCCGTAAAAATATACTGTTCTCAGCCGTATTTCAGTAAAATACAGGCGACCGTAATTTTCACCCTACTTTGTTGTTATCTTTTACGTGTTGGTGATCGTAATATCACTCCTTGACGTCAATATATTCGTTCTTAAAATGGTAGAAATCCTGGAATAAATATTGCCAGGCATTTACCGTTTTTAATGCAGATTTTTAACAATATAAGCGAATAGAACAATCGATTACTACAAATCTAAACTCAATTTTCATATCTTTACAGGTATCAGGAATCAACGAAGGTGTAGAGGAACCTGGAGAGGCTGCAATAGTTGTAATATCAACTGAAGCTCACAGTAAGTTCATTTTTACTTGTTAGTGTTCAGGAAAATAGTCACCATTTTTTTTATATTAAAATATTGTGATTATCCAAATTTACGATAACAAGAAATACTGCATTTTCTTGTAGGGATTAATGTTTTCGGCTTAATGAGTTACTTTTACTAATTACCATGTAAGTATGAAAGGAAGAAGAATTTTGACAAAATAAGATAAGATACGGAATGAGGTAATTAGGGAGTTAGAGAACTATCAGATAAGATCCAAGAAAGTAGACTGAGGTGGTATGGTCATGTCATGAGTAGAGATGAACAGTATATTGGGAGGAGAGTGATGGAAATGGAGGTACAGGGAACGAGAAGGAGAGGGAGGCCAAAGCGAAGGTGGATGGACTGTATCAAGGATGACCTATGAAAGGGATTAACCGGTGATGAAGTGTGGGACAGAGGTAGATGGAGAACGCTGGCCAGAAACAACTACCCCACAGAAAAGTGGGAAAAGATGCAGACAAAGAAGAAGTCTTGATCTAGATGTTAATCTGACACCGTCGTTTAGTTAGTTCGTTGTGCATAATGCATAAGATTATTCATAACTCTGACCATCCTTTGCATTTATATCGTCCCTGGCAATACCATCCTGTCTGTAATACTAGGTATGCAGATAATTCTAATAGCTATGCCTTCTCCATTATGAATCACAACACTACACAGTATTCTAAAAGTTTTATTCTAGCTGTGACCAAGTTATGAAATGATCTTCCTAATCAGGCAGTTGAATCCGTGGAACTTAAAAAGTTAAAACTTGTTTTTCAAATGGGCTCTTGTTATGTCTTTTCTAAAATGTATGTTTTTGTCTATATTTTATTGACCTGAAAATGAAATGATCTTCCTAATCAGGCAGTTGGATCGGTGGAACTTCAAGAGTTAAATCTAGTTTTTCAAGTGTGCTCTTGTTATGTCTTTTCTAAAATGTACGTTGTTGTCTATATTTCATTGATTGGAAAATGAAATGATCTTACTAATCAGGCACTTGAATCCGTGGAACTTCAAAAATTAAACCTAGTTTTTCAAGTGTGCTCTTGTTATGTCTTTTCTAAAATGTATGTTTTTGTCTATATTTTATTGACCTGAAAATGAAATAAAGAAGATTCTATCTTATCTTCCATTAGAACCATCGCAGCCCACCGATTTTAAACAGAACAGCAGTTTAACAGATATTGTTATAACGTGGAATGATCACCCAGATGACAAGAGCTCCACGTTGTATTACATTATGATCTTTGAAAACGAAACCTACAACATCAGTAAGAAGGAGCACAAAGTATGTAGGAGCTGTGTTCTCGTTCGTCAGTTTTAGTCTTTGCTTCTAAAACATATTGATTATTAAGATAAGAAAAATAAACTGAAATTACATGAACGTCTTAAAAGAGAGGCTATTATTGTTCTTTTCTTAAGGCCTTTATTATTATTATTATTATTATTATTATTATTATTATTATTATTATTATTATTATTATTATTATTATCATTATTATTATTATTATTATTATTATGAATAAGGACATGTCTGAAGCACTTTGTTGTTGCTGTCGTCGCATAGATTACGCCTCGCTTTCATAACTTCGTTTCTTCTCTAAACAGTTCACAGGTTTGCAAGCCGAACGCACTTACCCTCTGCGAATCAAATCTTGTAACAAATGGAAGTGCAGTGACGTCCTTAAGAAAGAGATATCAACCGATCCTTGGCCCCCAGAGATCGAAGGCTCCATTGAGGTTCTTGATTATTCAGGAAATGTGTCTAAGATGCAGCTTCCTCGCGTCAAGAACCCTCCAGCGTAAGTACTCTAACCTTGGGCAGTGTCATAACCTCTGTACTGTGGTTCTCCACTGCCTTGTTGGTAGACTTCTTTTGCTTAAGGGTACACTCAGTCACACTAGTCCATTCGTTTCCTTGATTCCTCTCCTCATTGGGCTATTTTTCCCTTTTGGAACCCTGGGGTTTATGGACGCTTTAGCCTTGGTAAGCAGCTCTTCTAGGAGGACATTCAACAAACAAACCATTGTTCTCTAGTCTTGGATATTGCCATAGCCTCTTCACCAGGGTCTTTCAATGTCTTGCTTCAGGGTACACTCGGGCACACTTTTCTGTCTCACTTATCTTTCTTTTGTTTTTTGAAGTTTTTACGTTTTATATATGAAATATCTATTTCAAATCTGTAACTCTTCTTAAAATACTTTATTCTAATTGTTCATGACTTCTCTTGTAATTTATATATTTTCTTGTTTCCTTCCTCACTTGGACCCCTTGGGACTTCAGTAAGATGTAATATGCAATATGTTTTCTAGGGTACAGTACGTCGTGGTGGTAGAAGCTCTTGAAAATCTCAACGACGCCCGGATAAAGCAACTGGCTCTGGAGGTAGTGGAGAAATACATAGAAGAAGAGAAAAACTCAAAACACAGAATGTCCAAGCGAAGTACGACCGAGAGAGAACCAGAGATATGGATCGCTGGAAAATATCCCATTGAGGTATCGACTATGATAAGGTTTTATTTCTTAAGGGGAGAGGCCAGGGGTTTTATTTCTTAAGGGGAGAGGCCAGGGGTTTTATTTCTTAAGGGGAGAGGCCAGGGGTTTTATTTCTTAAGGGGAGAGGCCAGGGGTTTTATTTCTTAAGGGGAGAGGCCAGGGGTTTTATTTCTTAAGGGGAGAGGCCAAGGTCGAATGCCAATTATACATTACAACATTGTAATTTATACAAAACATTCATCTCTCTTCATAAAACGTATAGAAAGTCTTTAGCCATCAATATTGACGGGTTGCGTACACTAGATACAAAGAAAAGATAATGTTGTTGGTGCTACACTATATTAATGTTAATCTAGCAAGAGGGTGTGTAAATGATAAGACTGTTGTTCTTTTTATACTCATAGACTACAAGAATAATCTAATCAGGCAGTTGAATTGCTGGAACTTGCTTGAGGGTACACTCAGGCACACTGTTATATCTTATTTCTCTTCCTATTGTTTTGTTCGAGTTATAGTTTATATAGAAAATATCTATTTTAATGTTGTTACTGTTCTTAAAATATTTTATTTCCCCTTGTTTCCTTTCCTCATTGGGCTATTTTCCCTGTAGGAGCCACTGGGATTTTGGCATCCTGCTTTTCCAACAAGGGTTGTAGCTTAGCAAGTAATAATAATAATAATAATAATAATAATAATAATAATAATAATAATAATAATAATAATAACTCAAAGACAATAGCTTGTGGCTGGACAGGGAATCGAACCCTGGTCCAGGAAACTGTCATGACAGTGACATAGCTGAGTGTTATGAAAAACACATCTAAATGTGCAAAATCTATCATGTATAATCTATATATATATATATATATATATATATATATATATATATATATATATATATATAATTCTATCTACTTAACACTTTTCCTCGTAATTCCTCTGGAGGGAAACAATTCACTCGTTAGAGTATACGTGCTACACGCGATGACGCAAAACCGAAATATTTTATCCACACTTCCTCTAAATGAGTTGTGTTTCTAGTGTTTTAAAGAGGCTCTCCTTTGAATCCTTCGCCCTTGCAGAATGCCGCAACGAAGACTGTCGATGTTGGGACGGGAGAAGGCGAGAATAGATCTTTCCAGCCGGAGAAGAGCTATAATCTGGTGGTGGTGACCGAAAAGAAGTCGGGTGAGTTTAACACGATCCTCTATAAACATGTTACAAGTTAGTATATAGAATTAATTCGATATATATTCTGAGAATGCGTGCCTATGAATATATATATATATATATATATATATATATATATATATATATATATATATATATATATATATATTATGTACATACATGTATATGCGGAAATATGTATATACAGTAAATATCTAGAAATGTGTGTGTACAGCTCAGACATTTCAGACCAGGTACTTATTCATAAACATAAGAAATACAAACACAAACACACACACACACGCACACATAACACAGACATACGTATAAACACATATTTATATATCCATTTATATACATACATATGAATATTCACCTGTATTATTAGTTATACAAACTTCATCTTAATATATATGTATGTATATATATATATATATATATATATATATATATATATATATATATGTATATAAATAAATAAAAGTGTATGTATGTAAGCAACTTTCCGTATATTCATTTGGAAGCGTACATCCAACATGAGGAAAAACTGTATTAAATTAACTAATTTCATGACAAAGTAGGGGATCTCCTTTAACAGAAACGAGTTTGAAGAAGAACTATATTAAAAGGAATTCCTTTATCCTAAACAATAGGAGGAAACAGAGAATTCACCGTATCCGATCCAGTCTCTATCAAGGGAAAAGCTGTGGCATCAGGCAGGACAGGAATATTGGTTGGAGTATTTATCATCGTGGCTCTCATTGGATTACTTGCCTGGACCTACAAGTAAGCACCCTACTTTCAATCAAATAACTTTGCAGGCTACAATACACACTCTTAAAGTAGTAGAGTAAGAGTTGAATCACAAGGGTATGTAGGGGGTCCTCATTGAATTATCTGCCTCGATCTACAAGTAAGCACCCTACTTTCAATCAAATAACTTTGCAGGCTACAATATACACTCTTAAAGTAGTAGAGTAAGAGTTAAATCACAAGGGTATGTAGGGGGTCCTCATTGAATTATTTGCCTGGACCTACAAGTAAGCACCCTTTTTTCAATCAAATAACTTTGCAGGCTACAATACACACTCTTAAAGTAGTAGAGTAAGAGTTAACTCACAAGGGTATGTAGGTGGTCCTCACTGGAATATTTGCCTGGACCAGCACCCTACTTTCAATCAAATAACTTTGCAGGCTACAATACACACTCTGAAAGTAGTAGAGTAAGAGTTGAATCACAAGGGTATGTAGGGGGTCCTCATTGAATTATTTGCCTGGACTTACAAGTAAGCACCTTTCTTTCAATCAAATAACTTTGCAGGCTACAATACACACTCTTAAAGTAGTAGAGTAAGAGTTAACTCACAAGGGTATGTAGGTGGCCCTCACTGGATTATTTGCCTGGACCTACAAGTAAGCACCCTACTTTCAATCAAATAACTTTGCAGGCTACAATACACACTCTTAAAGTAGTAGAGTAAGAGTTAACTCACAAGGGTATGTAAGTGGCCCTCACTGGATTATTTGCCTGGACCTACAAGTAAGCACCCTACTTTCAATCAAATAACTTTGCAGGCTACAATACACACTCTTAAAGTAGTAGAGTAAGAGTTGAATCACAAGGGTATGTAGGGGGTCCTCATTGAATTATCTGCCTCGATCTACAAGTAAGCACCCTTCTTTCAATCAAATAACTTTGCAGGCTACAATACACACTCTTAAAGTAGTAGAGTAAGAGTTAACTCGCAAGGGTATGTAGGTGGTCCTCACTGGATTATTTGCCTGGACCTACAAGTAAGCACCCTTCTTTCAATCAAATAACTTTGCAGGCTACAATACACACTCTTAAAGTAGTAGAGTAAGAGTTAACTCGCAAGGGTATGTAGGTGGTCCTCACTGGATTATTTGCCTGGACCTACAAGTAAGCACCCTACTTTCAATCAAATAACTTTACAGGCTACAATACACACTCTTAAAGTAGTAGAGTAAGAGTTAACTTGCAAGGGTATGTAGGTGGTCCTCACTGGATTATTTGCCTGGACCTACAAGTAAGCACCCTACTTTCGATCAAATAACTTTGCAGGCTACAATATACACTCTTAAGGTGGCAGAGTAAGAGTTAACTCACAAGGGTATACACGTGGTCCTCATTGAATTACTTGCCTGGACCTACAAGTAAGCACCCTTATCTTAATTAGATAACTTTTAAAGCTACAACACACACTCTTAAGATAGCAGAATAAGAACTAATTCACAAGGGTATGATGTAGATTTAGGAAAAGAAAGTAAACATGATGTAGGCCAAAACTTCAGGACAAAACAAGCAAGCCATATCTGTCCTTGGTAACCTTAGTTCAATAATCAGTTCTTGCTTTTCAATATCTCATAATTCATTAATTTTTTATCAATTATATTTAATATACATTTTATTCTATTTCATTGACAAGAGAGATGTTCACCTTTTAAGAGAAAATTCTGGAAGTATATCCCTTCTCTTAAAAGCATGTTCTAGAGTCCTTCCAATCCGTAACTTCATAAAGATGAACAGTTTGACAGAATTCTTTTTAGAAGATTTGAGTAATATGTGTAATAAGGACAGGTGCTCTACTTTTCTCATTTTATTTACAGTAATGATAAAATCTGAGATTCAAAGAAATGCCCTTTTCATTTGTTTTACTCAATTAATATTTTTGTAAAATGTCAACTTTAGCAATAGTTATGTTTTTGGTTTCAAACTTCTCCGTCTTTTACTTCTCATCAATTTGGTTTCTTTCTCCTAAACTCTCCTACTTCTGTCCCCTTTTTTCTACCCTTTGCTATGAACTAAATCTTTAAGGCCAGTCCTATAGAGGTCAAGAGATGCAACTGTGCTCTGGTTTGATTTCTTTTTAATACTGTTGATAGCACACATATGTATCTATTGCGTAAGGAAGATTTTGAGCATAGTATGCTTTGGCCACAAAGGGAAAACCTCTTTTAACAAGCTATGTCCCTCCAACAGGATACGCCAGACAAAGGTCATCGCGAGGACAGCCAATCAAGATAGAGGTATTTCACGATACCTTTCTGATTATAGTCAATACTGTTCTATATTTTCATTGAAGATTATATTTCATCCTCATAACCGATAGGTTTTCAAACTCTCATCTCAGTGAGTAAGGAAATTTGACTCATTCACATTTTCCTCTGTCATTTTATTTTGTTAAAAGCTTAAACTCTTCATATGCACCATTTCATTTGGATACTGAATCCCCACTTTCATACTTCATTTCAGACTGCGTTTCACCTTCTACAGAAGGTACTCTTCGGAGGGAACCTTCTTTACTCCGAAGGTCAACTCTCAATCCTGGTATTGAATTACAAGAGTTTTCTGGCATGGGAGACGAGGAAATTTATTACACCTTGAACAGAAGAATTCCTTCTGAAAACATTGAGCCCTACCTTCTAAAAGCTATTCACTCCAAAGAAACAGACATGGAGTTCAACGTAAGTAGGAAATTTAGACAAATAAAGAAATGTTGGGATTATCAAAAGGTTGTTCTAGACAAAAAAGAAATGTTGGGATTACCAAATGGTTATTCTATACAAGTAAAGTAATGTTGGGATTATCAAAAGGTTGTTCTAGATAAATAAAGAAATGTTGGGTTTATCAAAAGGTTTTTATAGACAAAAAAAAAGAAATTTTGGGATTATCAAAAGGTTGTTCTAGACAAATAAAGTAATGTTGGGATTATCAAATGGTTATTCTAGGCAAAAAAAAAAAAAAAAGAAATGTTGGGATTATCAAAGGTTATTCTAGACAAATAAAGAAAAGTTGAGGCTATCCAAAGGTTATTATAGAAAAATAAAGATAGGTTTGGGCTATCAAAAGGTTGTTCTAGACAAGTAAAGTAATGTTGGGATTATCAAAAGATTGTTCTAGACAATCAGACAGGTTGGGTAATCAAAAGTCTCAGGAAGAGCAGGGGCTCAGCAAGAGCCGGATTTCAACAAGAGCAGGGGATCAGCAAGAGCAGGGGATCAGCAAGAGCAGGGGATCAGCAAGAGCATGGTATCAGCAAAAGCAGGGGATCAGCATTATCAGGGGCTCAGCAAGAGCAGGGGGTCAGCAAAAGCAGGGGATCAGCATTATCAGGGGCTCAGAAAAAGCAGGGGATCAGCATTATCAGGGGCTCAGCAAGAGCAGGGGGTCAGCAAAAGCAGGGGATTAGCATTATCAGGGGCTCAGCAAGAGCAGGGGATCAGCAAGAGCAGGGGATCAGCAAGAGCACATCAGTAAGAGCAGGGCTCAGCAAGAGCCGGTTCCCAGTAAGAGAAGGAGCCCACCAAAACTAAGGGCTTTTTTTCCCTTTAGTGTAAAATGTTAAAACTATGTATTATTTACTTAATTTGCAATATAATTTCGATAAATTGTACTGGAGGAGAGCATCGTTTTAGGGATGTCGAAGGACCCAAGGAAGCTCGAAGCTTAGGGGCCTTGTCATGAGTTCTTACGGCACTGTCTCTTACTGTCAAGACATCCTATATTAACCTGCTCTTGTCAGTTCTCTTTCTCTGCATTAACTTTACTATTAGTAACTTGTCGGTCTAGATTCAACACTCAAAAATTTTGCAGGTAATCATTACTTGTTTTTTCTAATGAATAGCTAAGATGATATATATTTTTATATGAGACAATACACATAAGTAAGTATCAATGTACGATGAAGTATTTCTGAGTCCTTTCTTCCTAAGGAATAAATACTGTCTGAATAAATGTAAATTGTTTGCTCTCAATATTTACGTGATGACAAACCCCACGTCTCCATCTTTTTAAAGCAAAAAATCAATTCTGAATAATTAAATGAAAAAATATAAAGGAATTAGGTGGAAATTACTTACTATATCTATGTAAAATTCTGAAAAGATCTACTAACCATTTTATGATGGAATTCTGTGGTTGCTGCGTCAATTTAACATGCAATGCTACAGTAAGTTAGTTCTTCCTCTCGACTACATTAATCACACCTACAGCCTTATCCTTCATATACAACACATCTGTAATATAAAGAAACATTACTAACTTTTTCTTTGGATGTCTTCCTCCTCAGAGCGTTCCCAAGGTCCTAGAGAAGAGCTGCCTTTACAGTGATCACCCCGAAAACCGCCTGAAGAATCGATACACGAACAACCTGCCTTGTAAGTATAGAGGCGCTCAATCAGTCTCAGCCTGTTCTTTCTAGCTAGCTTCGACGTCAGGATGACAGAAAACTCCAAATCAATCAGTCAATCTTTCTAACCATATTTGAAGACACACATTACATCATAGCTCATGATATAATGTGTATCATAACTCATACTGATTGAGAGATTAGGAAATGATGAAATAAGGAGAATGGCAGGCGTAGTGAAGATTACAGAGGTGATAGGAGTGTCACGACTGAGATAGTGTGGGCACGCGTTCAAGATGGATGGCCGGGAGGGAGTGAGGCGGGCTTAGTAAGAACTGGTTAGAAGGAGAAAATCGAGAGGGAGGCAGAGAATTAGATGGCGAGTAAGGTGAAAGATGATATGAGAGAAGAGGTTTGATGAAAGAGGATGCCTTTGATACAAGGCATTGGAGAGGGCGCATCAGTCAACCGACCCCTTAACCTAAGGATAACGGTGGGACAGATAACGAAGATTACATCATAGCTCATCTTATGTTCCTTTGCAAGAGTGTGGAGATGAAGCATTTTATTCAAGTTCTCATGATGAATCTGATCATCTCCTTAGGAAACCTGACTGGAGGACACCTTGTCTGATATGTCTTTTATATTTGTGCTTTCCGTAAAGAACATCATTCCCTCATTCGTTTACGGTTTTGATTCTAGTTCTTATTGGCAATGCAGTGACAGGGAACTTACCATTTTTTTTCTAGAAATTCATATTCATGCAATAAAAATACCCTTCAAATCAAATTAGACTGTTAGAAAAAACCGTAATTTTAATCGGAAATTCTCCGTAAACATATATTGCTTTCAGCCGTATTTCAATACAATACAGGCGACCATTATTTTACCATACTTTGTTATTATCTATTACGGGTTAGTAACCGTAATATACCTCCTTTACGTCAATATATCCGTTTTTTTAAAACGGGAAAAATCCTGGAATAAATGTTGCCAGGCATTTACCGTTTTTAAATGCAAATTTTTGGTAGTGTATACGAAATTAATTGCAGAAATTCCACTCTTAGGAAAGAAATTTGTACATAAACTTTCTTTGTTCATTGGCAACTGTTTCAACGTATTTGCTTCTTTTCTTTTCACGACAGATAATGACACGAGAGTGAGGCTGCCCCGTTTGCCCAAGATGCCCTTCTCAGACTACATCAACGCAAACTACATTGAGGTATGTACTATTTGGTTTGGTTTTCCGCTCATGAATGGCAGGGGCAAGAGACAGTGACATTGCCCTATCGAGCAAGACAATGCCCTAGAGACTGACCATATACACATATGATCAGGAAGTAATTACATTGTTAAAAAGAGCCGTAATTTTAATCGGAAATTCTCCGTAAAACAATATACCTCTCTTAGTAAAATACAGGCGACCGTAATTTTTCCATACTATCTTATTATATTTTACATGTTAGTAACCGTAATGTCACTCCTTTACCACAATATATCCGTTTTTGAAACGGTAAATGCCTGGCAGTATTTATTCCAGGATTTTTAAAGTTTTTTACGGTAATTTTTTTTTACAGTGTAGGTATAGTAACATTTGGAAGTGAATTACCTTCATTTTTCCTGCATAAGCTTCCCTCCATCCAACTTGGTTTTTATCGCATCAGGGTCACCTTAACCCGAAGGCGTAAATTTTTACCGTTTTACGGCAAATTTTTAACAGTGTAGGCATTGTAACATTTGGAAGTGAATTACCTTCATTTTTCATGCATAACCTTCACTCCATCTAACTTGGTTTTTCTCGCAACAGGGCCACCTTAACCCAAAGGCATATATAGCCACGCAGGGCCCAAAGGACTTTAACCTAGACACCACTGGCGATTTCTGGCGGATGATTTGGCATACTAAATCTCATATGATCATAATGATTGCAAATGTCGTCGAAATTGGAAAGGTGAGGATGTTCGCACTTGAAGTAATACAGATTTGAGTGCCATGCATAGGTGCTTGTGTTTGCTTGTGAGAATTATAGGAAAAAAAATTCTTCTTATAGTTTATTTCAATGTTGTTACTGTTCACGAAATAAGTTGTTTTAGTCATTCATACCTTTTCTTGTAGTGTTTATTTCCTTATTTCCTTTCTTCACTGGGATATTTTTCCCAGTTGGAGCCCTTGGGCTTAAAGCATCCAGCTTTTCCAGATAAGGAGGTAATAATAATAATAATAATAATAATAATATCTTGGTAAGAGACCCTCCTTCAAACACGTGGAGTTAAATACTATGGCTGCATCGGCAGAATTCAATTTCTTGTCCAATTTCTCGATTCTTCGGACAATTCTTTTTTCAGGATTTCTACATTCAGCTAGCAAGTTGGCGAAGCTCATCAGGGTGAAGGATACAAATCAGGTTAAGGCTGGATGTAATTAATACAAGTACAAGTAATACTCGAAAATTACAACAAGTAAAGTCAGGAGTGGGTTGCGACGCGTTTCGGAACAGCTTGCTCCGTCTTCAGGCGAGAAGTAAGGCTCTGGCTAGATCTGGGTCCTTATATATCCTGGCTCTGGTTCGTAGAGAGGGGCCTCGAATTTTGATTGGTCGAGCGGAGGTTGTAAGTTCGGGTGACAGATGTACGACGAGCTCGGCTCGGCCTCCCAGGCTGAGAGGTAGGAAGGAATCCTGGATCCTGATTGGTCAGGACGCGTGCCGAGCCAGCCAAAAAGTCAGGCAGGCTCCTCTCTCGTTCAGTGGACTGGGCTAAGAGAGGTATCCGAGCTCCCTGATTAGCTGAGGCGTGCGCCGAGACGAGCTCAAAGTCAGTCAGCCGATTCCTAAGCTCAGCAGGCTGAAATTCCGGGCCATGTTCACCGCCAAAATGAGCATTCGGCCAGACGATTTCTCCATTTGTAGGGGTGTCAGGATCGGGGTTTTCATCATTCTAGGGGTCTTGTTCTTGGTTCCTAGCGTTGGTGCGTCGACGGGATGGTAGGAAGAACATTTCTTGAGTTGTATTCAACGCTGGTTTCTCGTTTTGGATTAACAAAGCTTCCAAAATTCGTAAGTGCCTGCTGTCCGTGGCGCTGCCAATAATTTTGGTATTGGTGACGATGTCTGCCCGGCTAATTTGGTAGTTATGTCGCTGTAGAGCATGATTTCTGATAGCACCTTGCTGAACGTGGCACGAGATCCTCTTCGAAATTTTCATGGTAGTCATACCTATGTATTTGCCGGGGCATCCTCGGACTGGGCATTGGTAAGAGTAGACTACATTTGTCTTCTTCAGAGGGTCGTTATCAGGGGGCGGTGGATTGTTCTTTATGATCAAGTTACGGGTTTTTTCAGTCTGGTAATAGATGATAAGTTTCACTTTCGTGGTCTCATCAGTGGGTGAAACGTTGTTATTGATGATGTCTTTAATGGCCTTCTCATCCCGCTGATGTTCGTCGTGCATGAAGCCTTTGTAGTAAAGTTTGATGTCTCTAGATCCATTGGTGGAGGTGGCGGACCTATCTGTAGTTCTGTCGGACCCCTGGCTGACGCTGTCGGACCCTTCCACCAAAGGGGACCCATACCACTTGTCTATAACTGTCCTCACTTCACGCTGGACTTGCTTGTTGCTGTAGCCGTTGTTGATGAGGACCTGTGCGACCCTTTCCAGCTCCTTGTGGGTGTCAGTCCATGTCGAGCAGTGAGACAAGGCCCTGCGTACAAAGGCCTTGATGGTCGAGGTCCTGTAGCGGGCAGGAAATTCACTTTCGCCATTTAGACACATGCCGAGATTTGTGGGCTTGGTGTATACAGTGGTCTGGAATCCCTCGTTGGTGGAAGAAATCAAAACGTCCAGGAATGGGAGGCTTTTGTCAACGCTGTTCTCAAGGGTGAAGTGGAGGACGCTGTTGTCCTCAAAGGTCCTCCTTAGATTCTTGATGGCTTCGGTGGAAGTAGCTTTGATGAAAGTGTCGTCAATATAACGGAAGTAAACTAGGGGGCACTCGAGTTGGGAGAATACCCTCTCCTCTACTACTCCCATGTAGAAGTTAGCAAAGAGTACGCCCAAGGGCGAGCCCATCGCTACGCCATCCTTTTGTAAGTACAAGTGCTCACAATGAGTAGTAAAGGGGGCCCTTTTAGTGCAAATGGCAAGGAGGGTCCGAAGGGCTTGCTCTGGGATATTTAATTCAGGAGTCGTCTCGTCCCTGTAGCCTCTATCGGCGATAGGGTCGATGAATTCGTCGACAGGGACATTAGTGAACAAAGATTCGACGTCCATCGATGCTATGACCCCCTCGCCGCGGACGTCCTTGATCCTCTCTAGGAATTTGGCAGAGGAGGCCACACAGTGGCGGTCGGGGACATATAGCGTCAAAATTGTGTTCAGTTTCTTGGCCAGCTGGTATGTAGGCGTAGGGCATTGGCTGATGGGCATTGGCTGATGATAGGTCGAATCTTTGTTCACTAATGTCCCTGTCGACGAAACCATTGACCTTATCGCCGATAGAGTCTACAGGGACGAGACGACTCCTGAATTAAATATCCCAGAGCAAGCCCTTCGGACCCTCCTTGCCATTTGCACTAAAAGGGCCCCCTTTACTACTCATCGTGGGCACTTGTACTTACAAAAGGATGGCGTGGCGATGGGCTCGCCCTTGGGCGTACTCTTTGCTAACTTCTACATGGGAGTAGTAGAGGAGAGGGTATTCTCCCAACTCGAGTGCCCCCTAGTTTACTTCTGTTATATTGACGACACTTTCATCAAAGCTACTTCCACCGAAGCCATCGAGAATCTAAGGAGGACCTTTGAGGACAACAGCGTCCTCCACTTCACCCTTGAGAACAGCGTTGACAACAGCCTCCCGTTCCTGGACGTTTTGATTTCTTCCACCAACGAGGGATTCCAGACCACTGTATACACCAAGCCCACAAATCTCGGCATGTGTCTAAATGGCGAAAGTGAATGTCCTGCCTGCTACAGGGCCTCGACCATCAAGGCCTTTGTACGCAGGGCCTTGTCTCACTGCTCGACATGGACTGACACCCACAAGGAGCTGGAAAGGGTCGCACAGGTCCTTATCAACAACGGCTACAGCAACAAGCAAGTCCAGCATGAAGTGAGGACAGTTATAGACAAGTGGTATGGGTCCCCTTTGGTGGAAGGGTCTGACAGCGTCAGCCAGGGGTCCGACAGAACTACAGATAGGTCCGACACCTCCACCAACGGATCTAGAGACATCAAACTTTACTACAAAGGCCTCATGCACGCCGAATATCAGCGGGATGAGAAGGCCATTAAAGACATCATCAATAACAACGTTTCACCCACTGATGAGACCACGAAAGTGAAACTCATCATCTATTACCAGACTGAAAAAACCCGCAACTTGATCATGAGTAACAATCCACCGCCCCCTGATAACGACCCTCTGAAGAAGACAAATGTAGTCTACTCTTACCAATGCCCAGTCCGAGGATGCCCCGGCAAATACATAGGTATGACTACCATGAAACTTTCGAAGAGGATCTCGTGCCACGTTCAGCAAGGCGCTATCAGAAATCATGCTCTACAGCGACATGACTCCCAAATTAGCCGGGCAGACATCGTCGCCAATACCAAAATTATCGGCAGCGCCACGGACAGCAGGCGCTTACGAATTATGAAGCTTTGTTAATCCAAAACGAGAAACCAGCGTTGAATACAACTCAAGAAATGTTCCTCCTACCATCCCGTCGACGTACCAACGCTAGGAACCAAGAACAAGATCCCTAGAATGATGACAACCCCGATCCTGACACCCCTACAAATGGAGAAATCGTCTGGCTGAATGCTCATTTTGGCGGCGAACATGGCCCGGAATTTCAGCCTGCTGAGCGTAGGAATGGGCTGACTGACTTTGAGCTCGTCTCGGCGCGCGCCTCAGCCAATCAGGGAGCTCGGATACCTCTCTTAGCCCAGTCCACTGAACGAGAGAGGAGCCTGCCTGACTTTTTGGCTGGCTCAGCACGCGTCCTGACCAATCAGGATCCAGGATTCCTTCCTACCTCTCAGCCTGGGAGGCCGAGCCGAGCTCGTCGTACATCTATCACCCGAACTTACAACCTCCGCTCGACCAATCAAAATTCGAGGCCCCTCTCTACGAACCAGAGCCAGGATATATAAGGACCCAGATCTAGCCAGAGCCTCACTTCTCGACTGAAGACGGAGCAAGCTGTTCCGAAATGCGTCGCAACCCACTCCTGACTTTACTTGTTGTAATTTTCGAGTATTACTTGTACTTGTATTAATTACATCCAGCCTTAACCTGATTTGTATCCTTCACCCTGATGAGCTTCGCCAACTTGCTAGCTGAATGTAGCAATCCTGAAAAAAGAATTGTCCGAAGAATCGAGAAATTGGACAAGAAATTGAATTCTGCCGATGCAGCCATAGTAAATAATAATAATAATAATAATAATAATAATAATAATAATAATAACAGCAATAATAATAATAATGATAATAATAATAATAATAACAACAACAGCAATAATAATAATAATGATAATAATAATAATAATAGTTACAACAACAACAACAACAACAACAACAACAACAACAACAACAATAATAATAATAATAATAATAATAATAATAATAATAATAATAATAATAATCAATTCACAATTTTATTGAAATTTCACTGCGATGATAAGAAATTAAATTTTCATATTAATTTTTTTCATTTTTTAAAAATTTTTTTTTTTTACATTTTCGAAACAATAACACCATTGTAAGTCTTTGCAGGCAAAAGTCGCTGAGTATTGGCCCTTGGAGGGAACTATCACAAAAGGAGGGATTGACATAACACATGAATCTACTGAAACGAAGGTGAAAGGAATTTCTATTTTCATTATCATGAAATTCAATATGTGTTAATATATACATAGATGTGCACACGCACACACACACACACACACACACATATATATATATATATATATATATATATATATATATATATACATGTATGTATATATATATATATATATATATATATATATATATATATATATATATATATATATATATATATATATATATATATATATATGTATATGTATATATATGTATATATATGTATGTATGTATATATATATATATATATATATATATATATATATATATATATATATATATATATATGTATATATATATATATGTATGTATATTGTACAGTATATACAAGCATATATATATATGTGTGTATATATCTATATGTGAGTATGCATATATATATATATATATATATATATATATATATATATATATATATATATATATACATATATATATGTGTGTTTCTATTTACTCTTTATATGTGTGTGTGTGTGTTTATGCATATACTATTTATATGTACATAACCATACTTACATATGTATAAATGTACATATACATATGGAGATTCACTCATATATATGTATATATAAATTTATTACTATTCATTATTACATTTATATATACATGCATAAACTATTGTTTATAAATGAAATCTCTTGATTTTAATTAGAAACTACTGTTTTTTTAATTGCAATCTATTACTTTTTTTTTTTAATTGGAAAATATAACTTCTCTATTCCTCAACAGATAGACTTCATCATTCGTACCTTCACTTTAACCAATAATGAAGAAATCAGAAAGGTTTGTAAACATAAGCTATTTATAATAAATAGCTGTTTTTTTTTATGTTTTTCTCTTGCTGGAAAAATCATCTACTTTGAGGGATATATCTAGAGAAATATTTCTCCTGGTCTTGTACATTAATGTTTACTTTGTCTACCGTGACTTCCTATAATAATTTTTGTGTAAGACATCTCATTTTAGCCAGTGCTTGAAATCGTAAGAGGCTAATTCCCTTCTTTGCTTAGGATAATCATTTTAATGTGGGTTATCTCATCTTAACCAGTGCTTGAAATTGCAAGAGGCTAATTCCCTTCTTTGCTTAGGATAATCATTTTAATGTGGGTTATCTCATCTCAACCAGAGCTTCAAATTGTCTCAATTTAAATATGTCTCTTATTTATTAAGGTGTTTACAAATTTTCTTCAATATATATATATATATATATATATATATATATATATATATATATATATATATATATATATATATATATATATATATATATATATATATTCATTCAAAATCCCTTATAGCTTCATAGATCTCTCTTCAATTTAAATTTGTCTGAACCCCCAGTTTCCTCTCTTCATGAGTAACAAGAACTGAACAATATCTAATCTTTCTATTATATTACCTAATTGGGTTCAGCAACAAACGACTAATATCTAATCCCTCTATTGAATGACCTGATTAGATCCAGCAATACCAGTTCACCACATGGCCAGATCACGGTGTTCCTGAGTCTCCGCGCGGCGTGGCCCAAATGATTCACTCCATCCGCGGAGAACCTCTCACCGGACCAATTGTCGTCCACTGCAAGTAAGGTGGTCAGATACAGGTTCTTGTTTTGCTCTAATTTACTGTATCTCGTTATATTTTCTCCTAACTTTAGGCTCCATTTAAAGCAGTTAACCTGGTGAATGATTTGAGAGTGAGATCTAAGCTTAGAAGCCAATAGGATGCATTAGTTCCAGTCTTTGTTGCTAAAGTTGTTCGCGGATAGCTTTGAGATTATCCGCGAATGGGAGAAAATAGAGGGACGTCTGCTTATTATTATTATTATTATTATTAATATTATTATTGTTATTATATATATATATATATATATATATATATATATATATATATATGTATATATACTCTCTCTCTCTCTCTCTCTCTCTCTCTCTCTCTCTCTCTATATATATATATATATATACACATATACATATACTGTTTCTCTTCCCAGCTCTGGTATTGGAAGAACAGGAACCATTTTGCTAGTCCTAGGAGTTATGGACCAGATCAACAATTCAGGGTACATGGATGTTCACGAAGTTCTTGTCAAGCTACGAAATGGCAGACCCAGACTCGTCGAGAATACAGTAAGCAGAGAATACTTTGCCATTTTCTAGAGTAATTTAAGACTTTTTATATAATTGTGTTTTGTTTTCATGCTATAAACCATGTTTCTTGATGGTCTACTCAATGACACTCTTCCATTGCGACCAATATTTGATTATTACATTTATTTCATATATAGTAATGATTAACAGCGACACATCGTGCTTACATTACGTCCTTCTTGCACATACAGTCACCACAGTGTCAATTTCATGCAAGATTAGAAGCAGAATTTGGTATGTATTACAATATGTCAATTCATACATTTCCTTTTTCAACCACTGCAGAACATATCCCCATTCATACATATCCTTCTTCAACCACAGCACAACATAATCGCCCATTCATACAGTGCCTTCTTCAACCACTGCAGAACATCAGACAGAAGCAGTACTGGAGTTAATTTTATGTTTTTTCCATTCTCCTTTTTTATATCTCAGACACAGAACAAACGTTTTTTATACAGTATATTATACCCATTCATAAATTTCCCCAACCACTACAGAACATCAGACTGTAGCATTACCTGAGCTATTTCTCGTTTTTCTTCTATATCTCAGGAACAGTACAAGTTTGCACACTCAGTCTTGCAAGAGATCCTCTGCGAGAAGAAGACTCGCTTCACATGCCAGGAGTTTCCAGAAGCCCTGCTGGAGCTGCGAGTGCGTCAGGACGATACCAAGATGTCCAGAATCCAACAACAGTTTCAAGTGAGTTTATAATCAAACAGAATCCATAATAAAGTGAAATAGCATTTGCTACATTTCAACTATCTGAAAAGAGATGGAGTTGAAGGCATGGTCGCCTATATATACAGCCTAATGTTGATGGTCAGTAAGATGGCATTACAATATGTAAATTTCCGTTTAGATATATTCTTATAACTAAAAGCTAATAGCAATATTAATTTAATGAAGTACTTAATGGGCAACAATACTACGGTATATCTTGATTATCTGTCAACACGTAATATAATGCTTGAAAAAAAATTCTTTTATTATTTTTCAGGAATTGAAGCAACTACCGAAGGTTCACTCATACAAATTGGCTAAACGTCCAGAAGTGTCTCATCTGAACCGTGACCCAAATATTCTGCCTCGTGAGTTGAATTCTGAAAGAAATTATTATTATTATTATTATTATTATT
>NW_027171916.1:330000-350000 GCF_036898095.1 Palaemon carinicauda
CCAATGCACATAGCGTATCATAGCTTAACTGAAGGTCGTATTTTTGCCCAATGCGCATAACGAAGCATAGCTTAACTGAAGGTCATACTTTTGCCCAATGCGCATAGCGTAACATAACTTGAATGAAGATCATACTTTTGTCTAGTGCACATAGTGTATTTCGTAATTTGACTGAGGATCTTACTTTTGTTTTATTTGCATATCATATCATAACTTGACTGAAGATCATACTTTTGTCCAGTGCGCATAGCTTAACTGAAGACCTACTCTTGTACAATGTATACAGCATAAGATAACTTGACCGAAGATCATTCTTTTGTTCAGTGCACATAGCATATAGCATAACTTGACTGAAGATCTTAATTATGTTCACTGTGCATAGCGTAGCATAGCTTAACTGAAGAACTTACTTTTGTCCAATGTGCATAGTGTAGCATATCTTAACTGAAGTTCTACTCTTGTCCAATGTCTATAGCGCAGCATAACCTACTGGAGATCATACTTTTGTCCGGTGCGCATAGCTTAACTAAAGATCTGCTCTTGTCCAATGTATATAGTGGAACATAACTTGACTGAAGATCATACTTTTGTCCAGTACGCATAGGATATAGCATAACTTAACTGAAGATCTTACTTTTGCCCAATGTGCATAGCGTCGCATAGTTTAACTGAAGAACTTACTTTAGTCCAATGTGCATAGTGTAGCATATCTTAAGTTCTACTCTTGTCCAATGTATATAGTGCAGCATAACCTGACTGGAGATCATACTTTTGTCCGGTACGCATAGCTTAACTAAAGATCTACTCTTGTCCAATGTATATAGCGCAGCATAACCTGACTGGCGATCATTCTTTTGTCCAGTGCGCATAGCATATAGCATAACTTGACTGAAGATCTTAATTATGTTCACTGTGCATAGCGTAGCATAGCTTAACTGAAGAACTTACTTTTGTCTAATGTGCATAGTGTAGCATATCTTAACTGAAGTTCTACTCTTGTCCAATGTATATAGCGCAGCATAACCTACTGGAGATCATACTTTTGTCCGGTGCGCATAGCTTAACTAAAGATCTACTCTTGTCCAATGTATATAGCGCAGCATAACCTGACTGGCAATCATACTTTTGTCCAGTGCGCATAGCATATAGCATAACTTGACTGAAGATCTTACTTTTGCCCAATGTGCATAGCGTGGCATAGTTTAACTGAAGAACTTACTTTTGTCCAGTGTGCATAGTGTAGCAAATCTTAACTAAAGTTATACTCTTGTCCAATGTATATAGTGCAGCATAAACTGATTGGAGATCATACTTTTGTCCGGTGCGCATAGCTTAACTAAAGATCTGCTCTTGTCCAATGTATATAGCGCAGCATAACCTGACTGGCGATCATACTTTTGTCCAGTGCGCATAGCATATAGCATAACTTGACTGAAGATCATACTTTAGCCCAATACGCAGAGCGTGGCATAGTTTAACTGAAGAACTTGCTTTTGTCCAATGTGCATAGTGTAGCAAATCTTAACTAAAGTTATACTCTTGTCCAATGTATATAGTGCAGCATAACCTGATTGGAGATCATACTTTTGTCCGGTGCGCATAGAATATAGCATAACTTGACTGAAGATCTTACTTTTGCCCAATGTGCATAGCGTGGCATAGTTTAACTGAAGTACTTACTTTTGTCCAATGTGCATAGTGTAGTATAGCTTAACTGCAGCTTTCCTTTCTATTTTCTTATTGATGATTAGTTGCAATTGTCTTATTTCATTTTTGTCATGATTTTCTTTTCCGAAGTATTGTAATATTGTGATCATACGTAACAATAGTATTTCTCAACAGGAGTATCCAGCAGTCTTGCCAGCTGAATGCGAGGAGAATTTTGATGAATTCAACGTGAAAGTAATCAATCACCAAGAATACGATAATTTCACGGAGTACCAAGTCACCATAAGTCTCATGAACTCGGTATGTACAGCTAATAAGTCTTTGAATGATTAACTGGTAGATGTACCATTCATTTATTCATTGATATATAGATTTTGTATAGCATTACATTGTATTTTGATAAAGGTTTATGGTAGGCTTTTGACAAAATAAGAAGAAAGGATGACAAGAAAGTTGTCATGGCTTTACATGGTCCTAGATTGTGTCAGGGTTGCCAGTCATGGCTTTACATGGTCCTAGATTGTGTCAGGGTTGCCAGTCATGGCTTTACATGGTCCTAGATTGTGTCAGGGTTGCCAGTCATGGCTTTACATGGTCCTAGATTGTGTCAGGGTTGCCAGTCATGGCTTTACATGGTCCTAGATTGTGTCAGGGTTGCCAGGTTGGCCTTTTTCTTGACAGATAACTCCAAATTTGTCCTTTTTTTCGTGCTTGACACCTAAATTTGGCCTTTTTGAAATTGGTTAGCCTTAAATGATATATTTTCGGCCTTTTTTTACTATTATGTTGGCCTTTTAAAGCTGCAGGTGATCAGACGTTGGCCTTTTCTCATTTGGAAAACCTGGCAACCCTGATCTGGAGAGAGTAAATTACACAGCCTTTTACCTATACAGATAACCAGACCTTGATTACTGGCAAACAAGTTACAAGTATTCTCTGTGACAATACATAGTTAACTTGCAATGGGCAAAATAAAAGTTAAGGAGCATATTTAAATAATCTCTGTTGATTATTTTCTTAGAATTAGGGAAACTTCAAAAGTTCAAACTTGCAGCTAATGTTTTTTTCTATGTAGAAGAGGCTGTCATAAGTCTCTCTTTATACTTTATAATATGAAAGATCTATCTAAGTGTTATTACTGTTCTTAAAATAGTTTATATTAATTGTTATTTCTTCTCTTGTTGTCTATTTCCTTTCCTCACTAAGCTATTTTTCCCTGTTGAAGCCCTTGGGCTAATAGCATTCTGCTTTTCTAACTAGGGATTGTAGCTTAGGTAATAATAATAATAATAATAATAATAATAATAATAATAATAGGAGCCGATATACCTACAGGACTGGTGCAAAAGAGGTTGCTACTTGAAACAGCCCATATAGTGAGAAAATTGATGGACTCCTAAAGAGGCTGGATGAAACCGGAACCCCACACTAACCAGTCTCTGTAGACTGTGATTAAAAATAATAATAATAATAATAATAATAATAATAATAATAATAATAATAATAATAATAATAATAATAATAATAATAATAATAATAATAATAATAATAATAATAATACCTTACATTTCCCTACAGCCAAATTCTGCTCCTTTCCAATGCATGGTCGTGCTTATGAAATGTTGGCCTCACACCAAACCGGGCCCTTCGTCACTCCTTCCCCTTCTGGCTGTCATGGAGAGAGCGGACTCACTTGTGACTGCATCGTCAGCTGCTCTATTCACTTGCAGGTATATATAGCTTTCTATAGTACCAGCTGAACTCGGTTGAGTCCCTGGTTAGGCTGGAGGAACGTAGAGAGTAGAGGTCCCCTTTTTTGTTTTGTTTCATTTGTTGATGTCGGCTACCCCCCAAAATTGGGGGAAGTGCCTTTGGTATATATATAATATTCACTCCCTACTGCTTCTACGCTTTGTGAAATCCATTACCATTTCACACAAGATTGAAAGCCTTGTAAGAAGAACTAAAATTCTTGGAAACCTTATAAGAGAGAATAATGCTTTTGGGAACCTTATATTAGAGACTAATATTTTTGGGAACTTTATATGAGAATAAGACAGGCTAATATTCTTGGGAACCTTATAAGAGAGATTAATGTTCCTGGGAACCTTATAAGAGAGATTAATGTTCTTGGAAACTTTATAAGAGATACTAATATTCTTGGGAACCTTATATTAGAGACTAATATTCTTGGGAACCTTATAAGAGAGGCTAATGTTCTTGGGAACCTTATAAGAGATACTAATGTTCTTGGGAACCTTATAAGAGAGACTAATGTTCTTGGGAACCTTATAAGAGAGGCTAATGTTCTTGGGAACCTTATAAGAGATACTAATGTTCTTGGGAACCTTATAAGAGAGACTAATGTTCTTGGGAACCTTATAATAGAGACTAATGTTCTTGGGAACCTTATGTTAGAGACTAATGGTCTTGGGAAACTTATAAGAGAGACTAATGTTCTTGGGAACCTTATATTAGAGGCTAATGTTTTTGGGAACATTATAAGAGAGACTAATGTTCTTTGGAACCTTATTTTAGAGGCTAATGTTTTTGGGAACCTTATATTAGAGACTAAGGTTTTTGGGAACATTGTAAGAGAGAAAAATATTCTTTGGAACCTTATATTAGACTAATGTTCTTGGGAACCTTATATTAGAGACTAATGTTTTTGGGAACCTTATAAGAGAGACTACTTTTCTTGTGAACCTTATAATTGAGACTATATTCTTGTAAACCTTACAAGAGTAAATATTATTATTTGAAACCTTGTAAGACAGACTATCATTCTTGTAACCTTACAAGAGAGACTTATATTCTTGGAAACCTTATAAGAGAGACTAATATTCTTCTTTCCATTCAGAGATGGAGTCACAGGTTGCGGTCTAATGATGGCCCTGAAGCAGTCGATCGAGAAAGTTAAGCTACATCAGGAAGTCGACATCTATCATTCAGTCCAGCTGATCACTTACGACAGACCAGAGTTTATTGTTTCAGAGGTGAGTCTGTTCAGGGTTCCTTCTCAAACTGTTATGTATCTTGTTCGAATGCTATATTCATGGATTGTTCTGAATATAAATGTCAATTAAAATGTCCTTGAGTCATATCTATGAGGATATTTCTCAATTTCATATCAAGACTATCAAAATATTTTATATATAATAATTTTTTTAAGTTTTGATGCAAAATTTAAGATCTTGGCTTCAAAATGTCACCGGATGCAATGAAATATTACAATCAAATGCAAGAACAATGCTTACATTCTTTTTCTCAAAGTATGAAGCAATGGTGGACGTGATAATTCTTACCAAAAACATTTGCAAAAGATAAATATGGTTAGTACATAAACCACTTCATCTACCTTAAAAGCATTGCAAACGTTTCCTTCATAGATACCTAGGTCGTTCTCATAGGGAATGTTCAGAGTAAAAGAAAACAATAAGCACAAAGGATATTTTTTCTACCTTGTTCATTCGGAAGCTCGATCTATTTTGTCTAATCCAATTTAAGTCAAAAAGCCCAGTTAACAGATCTGGTAACTTTACACTGAATGCTTTTTTTTTTTCTTTTTTTATAAGGGCTGCTTTTTTAGCCCTATCCCGTAGGGGAACCCCACTCTCTTCAGGATTTAGAAGATCATTATATTGTATACCTTCTTAGGTATTTTGCCTACCCATATCACATTGCAAAACTGGTGTTTATCGAAGCACACAAAGGAGTAAAAAAAAGTCTTCATTTTTTGTTTTTTTTGGAGCGAAGTACTTCTCGTTTATAAATTCTCTATCTTAAATTGTTTCATCACTAACAGATTGAATATATACGTATTCAAAATCACGTTAATCTCATTGCTTTTATTTACACTCGTATTTTTTTTTTTTAGGAGCAATACGACTTGGTGCATGAAGGGGTCGTTATCTACCTATCAGCTTACCGCAACTATGGTAACTTCAACTAAGGAGTAAATTATTTTAGTCAACCTTCACTGATGTATTATTGTTAAGTTACCCACTGATTTAGCTACCTGTTAGATTGTGACCTATTATAGTTTGGTTACCTGTTAAATTATGACCAATTATAATTCAGTTACTCGTTAGATTGTGACCTGTTCTAGTTTGGTTACCTGTTGGATTGTGACCTATTCTAGTTTGGTTACCTGTTATATTGTGACCTATTATAGTTTGGTTACCTGTTGGATTGTGACCTATTATAGTTTGGTTACCTGTTATATTGTGACCTATTATAGTTTGGTTACCTGTTGGATTGTGACCTATTATAGTTTGGTTACCTGTTATATTGTGACCTATTATAGTTTGGTTACCTGTTGGATTGTGACCTATTATAGTTTGGTTACCTGGTAGATTGTGACCTATTATAGTTTGGTTACCTGTTAGATTATGACCAATTATAATTCAGTTACTCATTGGAGTGTGACCTATTATAGTTTGGGTACCTGTTAGATTGTGATCTATTATAATTTGGTTACATGTTAGATTGTGACCTATTATAGTTTGGTTACCTGTTGGATTGTGACCTATTATAGTTTGGTTACCTGGTAGATTGTGATCTATTATAGTTTGGTTACCTGTTGGATTGTGACCAATTATAATTCAGTTACTCGTTAGATTGTGACCTGTTTTAGTTTGGTTACCTGTTAGATTGTGACCTATTATAGTTTGGTTACCTGTTAGATTATGACCAATTATAATTCAGTTATTCGTTAGATTGTGACCTATTCTAGTTTGGTTACCTGTTGGATTGTAACCTAGTATAGTTTGGTTACCTGGTAGATTGTGACCTATTATAGTTTGGTTACCTGTTAGATTATGACCAATTATAATTCAGTTATTCGTTAGATTGTGACCTATTCTAGTTTGGTTACCTGTTGGATTGTAACCTAGTATAGTTTGGTTACCTGGTAGATTGTGACCTATTATAGTTTGGTTACCTGTTAGATTATGACCAATTATAATTCAGTTACTCATTAGATTGTGACCTGTTTTAGTTTGGTTACCTGTTGGATTGTGACCTATTATAGATTGGTTACCTGGTAGATTGTGACCTATTCTAGTTTGGTTACCTCTTAGATTATGACCAATTATAATTGAGTTACCCGTTACATTGTTAACATTATCAATGTTGATGAGAATAGCAAGATTTCTTACATACTACTTTATATTGATATTCTTATCTCAACCTGTTTTTTTTTAATATCCTACATTATTATCCCCATTACTATTAGTTGCCAAGCCACAACCCTAGTTGGAAAAGCAGGACGCTACAAGCCTAGTGGCTACAACAGGGAAAATAGCCCATCGAGGAAAGGAAACAAGGAAAAATTAAAATACTTTAAGAAAAGTAGCAACATTAAAATAAATATTTCCTATATAAACCACAAAAACTCCAACAAAACAAGAGGATGAGAAATAAGATCAAATAGTGTGTCCGAGTGTACCCTCAAGCAAGAGAACTCCAACCCAAGACAATATCTTACTTTCTTCATGTACATTAATTTAGTAGATACATAGCCTACCCTAGGGAGGGTCAGTAGTTTTTATATATCTTTTCAATCTTTTTTCTTTGATATTTTGTTATAAGGATTGATATTCTGGTCTTATATAGCCGGGGAAGCCTGGATTTTTTTTTATAAAATTGGCCATGAGATTATCTTGGGAGTGTGCATTATCATGCTGATAGAAAAAACTGTAATTTTAATCGGAAATTCTCCGTAAAAACGTACCGTTCTCAATCGTATTTCAGTAAAATACAGACGACCGTAATATTACATTACTTTGTTATCATCTTTTACGGGTTGGTGACTGTAATATTCCTCCTTTACGTCAATATATCCGTTTTCAAAAGGGTAAAAATCCTGGAATAAATGTTCCCAGACATTTACCGTGTTTTAATGCAAATTAAATGTAATCGTTTGGGTGAAAATGGACATCCACGCACACAATCACTTTCTCAAGCATAGATGATATAATTGATAATTGTGGAATGTAGTGGGTTATGGAATAAAAACTTGAAAGATAGAGAAATAGAATACCAGTAAATTATTGTTTCCTGTGTATAGAGAAAATTCTTTTAAAATAGATTTTTTTCTGGTAAATACAAAAAGTGTATACTACATAAAAAATATTTTCCATTGCAGTGACTCGAATAATTTTGGTTCAAAATGGTTCAATGAATTAATATATGACGAAAATTAGAAATTATGAAAACTTTTGGCCTAAATAAGACTCCAAGTTGATGATAGAGAAATGGATTCTCAACCTTTTTCCCACCAGTAATAGTTTTATTCCTTGAAATACTTACTATTACAGAAGGTCTTCAACTTACAAACTTAATTAGTTCCAAGAAGCTGTTTGTAAGGTGAATTTTGGTATATTTTGGCCTAGGATAGGCCAAGCCTGAATCCCATGCCTATATTTTCAGCTACAGAAGTCAACAAACAGTCGGATTTCAAGTTGTGGAATGATCTTCCTAATCGGGTGGTTGAATCAGTAGAACTTCAAAAGTTCAAAGTTGGAGCAAATGCTTTTTTGTTGACCAGGCGGACATGAGTCTTTTTATAGTTTATTTATGACATATTTGTTTTTGATGTTGTTAATAGTTTATATATGACATGTCTGTTTTGACGTTGTTACTGTTTTTAGAATGATTTATTGTTAATTGTTCTCTTCATTTATTTATTTCCTTATTTCCTTTCCTCACTGGGCTATTTTTCCCTGTTGGAGCCCCTGGGCTTATAGCATCTTGCTTTTCCAACTAGGGTTGTAGCTTGGATAGTAATAATAATAATAATAATAATAATAATAATAATAAGAGAGGGTCAAAGGTTTCAAATTCCTTCTCCCATGTTAAATTTCTTCTTGTGGTTTTGAATAGGTCTCTACCTTCCAGAGTACAAGACCTTTTCACGGGGACATTCAAATCCCAAAGACATACCGAATATTATATAGGGCAAGTTGGCCTGGAAATAATTAGTCTTCCTCTGCCATTAGCCGAGAGAGGTTACGCTGTTGGTGGGCGAATTTTTACACTCGAAGATAATAGATACAAATAGTGGTGTATTTCAAGTGACTGGCAATATAATGAAGAATTGTTATGTACCATAACGTGTTTTCTAAGTGTTTTACGATGTCCTTTAAGTGTTATCTAAATGCAAGGGGAATTATATCAACGGGTCAAAGGGTAATATTTTCAGGTTTTCTGGAAATGGAAGGAAGAAATGGCTTCATAACATCAAAAGAGAAAAATTTCGACCTATTAGAAATCATTAGGTACTTTGGTAATATGTTAAGTAGGTCTCTCTCTCTCTCTCTCTCTCTCTCTCTCTCTCTCTCTCTCTCTCTCTCTCGGGGTAGAAAAATACTGTAAAATTATAGCGCCTATATATCTTAATAGACAGTTTCAGAGTTTTATATATTTACAAATATATGTATATATATATATGTACATATACATATATATAGATATGTATATATATGTATATAAATGTATATATACACACATACATATGTATAAATCTATATATATATATATATATATATATATATATATATATATATATATATATATATATATATATATATATATATATATATACTTATATGTGTGTGTGTGTATGTGTGTGTATGGGCATGGGCTGGGATGGTAAAATAGATGCAGTTTATTTTGTTAGCATTTTTTTTTTTAACTATCCTCAATATTTGCACCCGACTTGAAATCGAAGAGAGTCATCAGACTAAAAAAACGAAGGATAAAAGAAGCCACGTTGTTATTATTATTATTATTATTATTATTATTATTATTATTATTATTATTATTATTATTATTATTATTATTATTATTATTATTATTATTATTATTATTATTCCTTGTTTTCTTCCTACAGAGATTAATCCAGATTTGAGGATACGATTTTTCCTGAGTCTGATCATCCTTTACATTCAGATCTCAGATAGTTCCATCCTGTTCGTAATACTAAGGCCAAGATGCGTTGTCAAAGATCTGAGTTTTTGACCTTTGATTGAGATTGTAGTTGAATCAGTAGAACTTCAAAAGTTCAAAGTTGCAGCAAATGTTATGTTGAACAGGCTGACATAATTCTTTTTATAGTTTATATATGACATATCTCTTTTAATGTTATTACTGTTTGTAGAATGATTTATTGTTAATTTGTTCTCATCCTTTATTTATTCCCTTATTTCCTTTTCTTCACAGGGCTATTTTTCCTTGTTGGAGCCCTTGGGCTTATAGCATCTTGGTTTTCCAACTAGGGTTGTAGCTTTGCTAATAATAATAATAATAATAATAATAATAATAATAATAATAATAATAATCTGCTATTTTCTGTATATTCCCAATTTATATATCGTATTTCATTTAGATAATTTGGTTTTCATTCACTTTTCCTTTCATTCTTTTTTTTTTTTTTTGGGGGGGGGTGTTCCTATTCTTTTATCTATCTTGTTTCAGCACAGTGATTAAATGATATTTCTCTAACAATTTCACAAAGCACTGTTTCAAGTAAATTTCTGAATGATTTCAGCCATCAAAAGGTTTAATTCCTACAATGCACTGAAAATATAAAAATCAGAAATCAATGATTCTGAATAAAAACAGTTGCTTTTTCCAACTAGGGTTGTAGCTTAGCTAGTAATAATAGTAATAATAAATGACACCTCAAGTTCTGCACAGACGTCTGCCTTCAAACCTGTTGGAATTATGCCCGTCGGGAGATGAGGTGCCTCGTTTCAAAGGACCCTGATGTCCTCACACACACACACACACACACACACACACACACACACACAGATTGCCCGGACCTTATTTCGGGAAGGGGGCTCTTAGACAGTCAACCATAGCCCTCTAAAACCTCCAGCTCCATAGTGGGAGAAGCTACCATGCCTCTCAATGAAGCTGAAATTGCGTATTTTAACTAATCAAGGGAATCATAAAAGGAACTAGAATATTTACATATACTTATGTCTTAAACTATTCTATCCCGAGGATTATTGAATTAAAGGAACATTAAATCTCACATGGTTTCATTGTATATTTAGCTGGATTGTGACACAACCTACTGTCAGGCTGGCGTTATTAATATTTTTACATTCACTTTACTTGTATATTTAGCTGGATTGTAACACAACCTACTGTCAGGCTGGTGTTATTAATATTTTTGCATTCACTTTACTTGTATATTTAGCTGGATTGTGACACAACCTACTGTCAGGCTGGCGTTATTGATATTTTTGCATTCACTTGTATATTTAGCTGGATTGTGACACAACCTACTGTCAGGCTGGCGTTATTGATATTTTTGCATTCACTTTAATTGTATATTTAGCTGGATTGTGACACAACCTACTGTCAGGCTGGCGTTATTAATATTTTTGCATTCACTTTAATTGTATATTTAGCTGGATTGTGACACAACCTACTGTCAGGCTGGCGTTATTAATATTTTTGAATTCACTTTACTTGTATATTTAGCTGGATTGTGATACAATATACTGTCAGGCTGGCGTTATTAATATTTTTGAATTCACTTTACTTGTATATTTAGCTGGATTGTGACACAACCTACTATCAGGCTGGCGTTATTAATATTTTTGCATTCACTTCACTTGGCTTAGCCCATAACTTTCATTTCTGTAGGTTAATGGTACACTATGCAGTAAAACCTACACAAATAGTCCGTCCCTCTATGTAGAATTGTGAAGCTGTTGATCAGATTGAGAATAATGTTTATGGTGAGTGGTTTGGTATCACTTGTAGCTATTTTGCTATTAACAATATCAATGACGAAAAGAGAATCACTGTTCTCTGTTCTCTACTTTGTCACAGTGGCCATGAATTATCTAGTAGTTGAAACTTGTCAAATGCAGAGAGGAAGAAACCTGATCTTGTGTTTAACAAATTTAAAGAACATGTGATATGATGTATAATGAACAGAGATTAGTTGTCCATGAACTTTTCAGAAAAGAATGCTTGTATCATATACATGCTGATCATTTGAGTGTCGCACAATCACAGCTTAGAGCTAAAGACAATATTTACTGCTCTAACCTGATGGTTGTTATTGAGAAATGTGTTCAGTACTGGGTTGTTTGTTTACAAAGCTCTAAGAGTAATAAGGACCCAATACTTTCACATAAGTTACCTTCTCATCCATGAGAAATTGTCTAGTGATCTATTTGAATTTGGTAGTCACTCTTACACATTTTAGTTGGCCATTGCAGTAAGATTTTCTCGTGGATTAAAATCTATATCTTGTAAAGAGATAATTATCTTTTGCAAAGATGTTTGAAATTTAAGGAATACCAACACGCCTGTATAGTGGTAATGGGCCACAATGATGTGCTGGTGAACTTAGAAATTTGGCAATAACTTGGGACTCTGAGTATATAACAAGTAGTCCACATTACCCACAAAACAATGTATTTGCTGTAAAAATAGGTGTAGTGGTAAAATCAGTGTTTGAGAAAGCAAAGGGGTTTGTTAATGATACTACGAAGGTTTTATTTTGCTTATGTAGTACAACTATTTATAACATGATACCCAGAAATGCTGTTCTGTTATGTTACAATTGCCCCACCTTGTGGAACCCTGGCTTTTGTTTTTGCAGTCCGTTACCGGTCCTGCTGAATTATTAGATTGGAGAAGAGTAAGTTCTTATTTGCTTTAAAAAATGATTGTAAGTTATTTATGTTTGAAGATAAAGAACCTTGTAGATAAGAGTAATCAAATTAGATTGGAGAAGAGTAAGTTCTTATTTGCTTTAAAAATATGATTGTATATTATCTATGTTTGAAGATAAAGAACCTTGTAGATAAGAGTAATCAAATTACCCACAATTATAATCAACACGTAAGTGATGAACTTCCAGAATTATTTCTAGGTATGAAAGTTCTAATACATTAAACTAATAATCCTTCTTTGGTACCGGGAACAATTATATAAAAATGTGTTGAACCTGTATATATTATGTAATAGATTTGTCATTGCTGTTTTGGTATGTGATCTCATTTATGGCGTGATATCAGAAATTGTTCTTTTGCTTTGGTATGCAATCTCAATATTTTTAATAGGTAAAAAAAACAAGAATATTAGAAAATCTAATGGTTCTCGCTTCAGCGTGCGCTCGCTTCGCTCGCGAAAAAATAAAGACAAGTTCTGTATGTGCTGGCAAGCGATAAGGTTAAGCTGAGCACGCTAACATCAATGATTGATTATTATTTCTTAGAGAATTATTCCCGGTATATATCTTTTTTTAGAAAATCAAATGGTTCTTGCTTCGCCGTGAAGCGAGATCGCATACCAAAGCAAAAGTACGACTTTGAGTTCGCGTACCAAAGCAAAAGTACGACTTTGAGTTCGCGTACCAAAGCAAAAGTACGACTTTGAGTTCGCATACCAAAGCAAAAGTACGACTTTGAGTTCGCGTACCAAAGCAAAAGTACGACTTTGAGATCGCGTACCAAAGCAAAAGTACGACTTTGAGTTCGCATACCAAAGCAAAAGTACGACTTTGAGTTCGCGTACCAAAGTAAAAGTACGAATTTGAGATCGCATGCCAAAACAGCACCGAATTGTCAAATTGTAGTGAAGTCAGGAAAAATAGAGGTTTCATTAAAGAAGTAAGTCCAGGTTTCAGTAAACATTCATTGTGTGATGATAATGCATAAGAGTTTAAGTCTGTTAAATATCAAAGGATGTTAACACCAAGACTCACAAGGTTACTTTTGAAAATGAAGCAAAAGTTTCACATTGTGAAAATAGTGTTCTCATTAAAGACTTTTGCAACTCGTGTTGAATAAATATTTATTTTTTCCATGTTTAGTATTATATTTAAATGCCTTACTAAAGAAGCTAATTTACTAATAGTGTTAAAATATTTATAAAGGTTGCATATGAAGTCTATGCTTTTTGATAGAGGGATGCCATAAAGTTGTACGCTAGCCGAGTGTCTGTTGTTTCTATATGCTAGCCGATTGTCTGTTAACTTTATATGCTAGCCAGGTGTCTGCTGTTTTTTTATATGCTAGGAGAGTGTCTGTTGTTTCTGCTTGCTTTACTACCCGAGTGTCTGTTGTTTCTGTATGCTAGCAGCCTGTTCTTTCTGTATGCTAGCCGAGTGTCTGTTGTTTCTGTATGCTAGCCGAGTGTCTGTTGATTCTGTATGCTAGCAGGCTGTTCTTCCTGTATGCTAGCCGAGTGTCTGTTGTTTCTGTATGCTAGCAGGCTGTTCTTTCTCTATGCTAGCCGAGTGCCTGTTGTTCCTGTATTCTAGCAGGCTGTTCTTTCTGTATGCTAGCCGAGTGTCCGTTGTTTTTGTATGCTAGCGGGGTGTTCTTTCTGTATGCTAGTTGAGTGTTTGTTAGTCTGTATGTAGCTGGGTGTTCTTTCTGTATGCTATAATAGGTCACAATCTAACAAGTAACCAAACTATAATAGGTCACGATCTAACGGGTAACCAAACTATAATAGATCACAATCTTACGGGTAACTATATTATAATTGGTCATAATCTAATTGGTAACCAAACTATAATAGGCCACAATGTAGTGGATAACTTAATAATAATAGGTCACAATCAAACAGGTACCCAAATTATAATAGGTCATAATCTAACAGGTAACCAAACTATAATAGATCACAACCTAATAGGTAACTAAATTATAATTGGTCATAATCTAACAGGTAACCAAACTATAATAGGCCACAATGTAGTGGATAACTTAATAATAATAGGTCACAATCAAACAGGTAACCACACTATAATAGGTCTCAATCTAACAGGTAACCAAGCTATAATAGGTCACAATTGACTGGCAACTTAACAATGATACATCAGTGAAGGTTGACTAAATGATTCACTGCTTAGGTGAAGTTACCTTAGTTGCGGTAAACTGATAGGTAGAGATCTACCCCTTCATGCACTAAGTCGTTTACTGTTCAGTTGAAGTTACCATGGTTGCGGTAAGCTGATAGGTTGAGATCTACCCCTTCATACACTAAGTCGTTTACTGTTCAGTTGAAGTTACCATAGTTGCGGTAAACTGATAGGTAGAGATCTACCCCTTCATGCACTAAGTCGTTTACTGTTCAGTTGAAGTTACCATAGTTGCTGTAAGCTGATAGGTACACTACTACCCCTTCATGCATTAAGTCGTTTACTGTTCAGTTGAAGTTACCATAGTTGCTGTAAGCTGATAGGTACACTACTACCCCTTCATGCACCAAGTCGTATTGCTCCTGAAAAAAAAGAGAAGAGTGTAAATGAAAGCAATGAGATTAACGTGATTTTGAATACGTAAATATTCAATCTGTTGGTGATGAAACAATTCAAAATAGACAATTTATAAACGAGAAATATTTCGTTCAAAAAGAAACTGAAGATTTTTTTTTTCTTTTTTGTCCTGTAAGTGCTGCGGTAAACACCAGTTATGCAATGTGATATGGACAGGCAAAATATCCCAGGAGGCATACGATATACTGATCTTGTAGATCCTGTAGAGAGTAGAGTTCCCCTACGTGATAGGGCTAAAAAAAGCAGTGTGAAGTTACAAGATCTGTTAACTGGGTTTTCTGACTCAACTTGAATTAGACAAAATAGATCAAGCTGCCGAATGAACATGATATCTACAAGCAAGGTAGAAAAAATATCCTTTGTGCTTATTGTTATTTACTCTGAATATTCTCTATGACAATATCTATAAATAAGGTAGAAAAAAATCCTTTGTGCTTATTGTTTTCTTTTACTCTGAACATTCCCTATGAGAACGACCTAGGTATCTATGAAGGAAACGTTTGCAATGCTTTTAAGGTAGATGAAGTGGTTTATGTACTAACCCTATTTATCTTTTGCAAGTGATTTTAGTAACAATTATCACGTCCACCATTGCTTCATACTTTGAGAGAAATAATGTAAGCATGGTTCTTGCATTTGATAGTCATATTTCATTACAGCCGGTGACATTTTGAAGCCAAGATCTTAAATTTTGTATAAAAATTCTTAAAAGAATGATTATATGTGGGATATGTTGATAGTCTTGATATGAAATTGAGAGAACTCCTCATAGATATGACTCAAGGACATTGTAATTGACATTTATATTCAGAACAATCCATGAAGATAGCATTCGAGCAAGATACATAACAGTTTGAGAAGGAACCCCAAACAGACTTACCTCTGAAACAATAAACTCTGGTCTGTCGGAAATGATCAGCTTGACTGAATGATAGATGTCGACTTCCTGTGATAGCTTAACTTTCTCAATCGTCTGTTTCAGGGCCATCACTAGACCGCACCCTGTGACTCCATCTCTGAATGGAAAGAAGAATATTAGTCTCTCTTATAAGGTTTCAAATAATGATAGTCTCTCTTACAAGGTTTCAAATAATAATAGTCACTCTTATAAGGTTTAAAAGAATATTATTCTCTCATATAAGGTTCCCAAGAATATTAGTCTCTCTTATAAGGTTTCCAAGAACACTAGTTTTTCTTATAAGGTTTCCAGGAATATTAGTCTCCAATATAAGGTTCCCAAGAACATTATTCTCTCTTATAAGGCTCCCAAGAATATTATTCTCTCATATAAGGTTCCCAAGAGTATTAGCCTGTCTTATTCTCATATAAAGTTCCCAGAAACATTAGTCTCTAATATAAGGTTCCCAAGAGCATTATTCTCTCTTATAAGGTTTCCAAGAATATTAGTTCTTCTTATGAGGCTTTCAATCTTGTGTGCAATAGTAGTGAATTTCACAAAGCGCAGAAGCAGTAGGGAGTGAATACTATAGAAAGCTATATATACCTGCAAGTGAATAGAGCAGCTGATGATGCAGTCACAAGTGAGTTCGCTCTCTCCATGGCAGCCAGAAGGGCAAGGAGGGACGAGGGACCTGGTTTGGCGTGAGGCCAACATGTCATATGCACGACCATGCATTGGAAAGGAGCAGAATTTGGCTGTAGGGAAATGTAAGGTATTATTATTATTATTATTATTATTATTATTATTATTATTATTATTATTATTGTTATTATTAATCACAGTCTACAGAGACTGGTTAGTGTGGGGTTCCGGTTTCATCCAGCCTCTTTAGGAGTCCATCACTTTTCTCACTATATGGGCTGTTTCAAGTAGCAACCTCTTTTGCACCAGTCCTGGGGCTATATCATCTCCTATTATTATTATTATTATTATTATTATCATTATTATTATTATTATCATTATTATTATTATTAGCTAAGCTACAACCCCCAGTTGGAAAAGCAGGATGCTATAAGCCCAAGGGTTCCAACAAGGAAAATAGCTTAGTGAGGAAAGGAAATCGACAACAAGAGAAAAATATAACAATTTATATAAAAAATTTCAAGGACAGTAACAACACTAAGATATATTTTTCATATTATGAAGTGTAAAGAGAGACTTATGTCAGCCTCTTCTACATAAAAAAAAAGAAAAACATTAGCTACAAGTTTGAACTTTTGAAGTTTCCCCGATTCTAAGAAAAACAATCAACAGAGATTATTTAAATATCTACATTAATTTTTATTTTGCCCATTGCAAGTTAACTAAGTATTGTCACAGGGAATACTTGTAACTTGTTTGCCAGTAATCAAGGTCTGGTTATCTGTATAGGTAAAAGTCTGTGTAATTTACTCTCTCCAGATCAGGGTTGCCAGGTTTTCCAAATGAGAAAAGGCCAACGTCTGATCAACTGCATAATTTGTAAAAAGGCCGAAAATATATCATTTAAGGCTAACCAATTTCCAAAAAGGCCAAATTTAGGTGTGTAGCATGAAAAAAGGACAAATTTGGAGTTTTCTGGCCAGAAAAAGGCCAACCTGGCAACCCTGACACAATCTAGGACCATGTAAAGCCATGACTGGCAACCCTGACACAATCTAGGACCATGTAAAGCCATGACTGGCAACCCTGACACAATCTAGGACCATGTAAAGCCATGACAACTTTCTTCTTACCCTTTCTTCTTCTTTTGTCAAAAGCCTACCATAAACCTTTATCAAAATACAATATAATGCTATACAAAATCTATAAATCAATGAATAAATGAATGGTACATCTACCAGTTAATCATTCAAAGACCTATAGGCTGTACATACCGAGTTCAAGAGCCTTATGGTGACTTGGTACTCCGTGAAATTGGCATAGGCTTCGTGATTGATTACTTTCACGTTGAATTCATCAAAATTCTCCTCGAATTCAGCTGGCAAGACTGATGGATACTCCTGTTGAGAAATACTATTGTTACCTATGATCACAATATTACAATTCTATTAAAGTTATAGTAAAACAAAAATCGTTAGAAATGGGACTGGATTTCTTTCAATAATGCTTCAGGTAGGAAAATCAAGACAAAATATGAAATAAGACAAAGAAAATATCCAGTTAAGCTACGCTAAGCTATGCACATTGGACAAACGTAAGTTCTTCACTTAAGCTATGCTACGCTATGCGCATTGGGCAAAAAGTAAGATCTTCAGTCAAGATATGCTATATGTTATGCGCATCGGACAAAAGTATGATCTAGAGTCAGGTTATAGTACGATATATACATTAGAAAAGAGTAGATCTTCAGTTAAGATATGCTATGCTATGCGCATTAGGCCAAAGTATGTTCCTCACTTAAGTTATGCGCATTGAGCAAAGTTAAGATCTTCAGTTAAGCTCTGTTATGCTATGCGCATTGGGCAAAAGTAAGGTCTTCAGTCAAGTTATGCTACACGCAATGCGCACTGGACAAATGTATGATCGTCAGTCAAGTTATATTACACTATATGCATTGAACAAGGATAAGATCTTCAGTTAAGCTATGCTACGCTATGCGCATTGGGCAAAAGTATCATATTCAGTTAAGCTATGCTACACTATGCACATTGAGCAAAGGTATGATCTTCAGTCAAGCTATGCTACGCTATGCGCATTGGGCAAAAGTATCATATTCGGTTAAGCTATGCTACACTATGCGCATTGAGCAAAGGTATGATCTTCAGTCAAGTTATGTTACTTTATATGCATTGGACAAGAATAAGATCTTCAGTTAAGCTATGCCATGCAATGCGCATTGAGCAAAAGTATGATCTTCAGTTCAGTTATACTATGCTATGCACATTGGGCAAAAGCATGACCTTCAGTTAAGCTATGGTACGCTTTGCGCATTGAGAAAAAGTATGAACTTCAGTTAAGCTATGCTACACTTTGTGCATTGGGCAAATGTATGACCTTCAGTTAAGCTATGCTACGCTATGCGCTATGTGGTTCGAATGGAAGTACAACCCAAAGGGCTCTTTTCCTAAGGCTTACTTTGTCTCCAAATGAGAAAGAATGAATGAGAGTCCAAACAGATATTTTCTTTTCGTAGACCATTTGCCACATTCTGGATATGGTGTGTCTCTGGGGATGCTCTGCTACAATGACCTGGGAAGAGATGATAATAAAGTATTAATCAATTTGCTTGACTCATCGAATGTTAGAGGCTGGGTACGTTCATTTCCTAATGCTAAATATGATCAAATCCATTTCGAACTTATGTCTAGGTGATATTTTAGTACATATTTAGACATCATGCAAATACATTTACACACTATAATACGCATACATATATAAACAATGCACACACACACAGACATATTAACATTATTATTATTATTACTAGGTAAGCTACAACCTTAGTTGGAAAAGCAGGATGCTATAAGTATGTATACATAGTATGAAAAGTAATGGGCCAAGAACACTACCCTAAGGAACACCAGATATCACATTCCTATATATATATATATATATATATATATATATATATATATATATATATATATATATATATATATATATATATATATATATATATATCTATATATACATATATATATGTATATATATATGTATATACATATATATATATATATATATATATATATATATATATATATATACATATATATATATATATATATATATATATATATATATTAGTACATACTTGGACATCATGGAAATACATTTACACACTATAATACGCACACATATATAAACAATGCACACACACACAAACATATTAACATTATTATTATTATTACTAGGTAAGCTACAACCTTAGTTGGAAAAGCAGGATGCTATAAGTATGTATACATAGTATGAAAAGTAATGGGCCAAGAACACTACCCTAAGGAACACCAGATATCACATTCCTATATATATATATATATATATATATATATATATATATATATATATATATATATATATATGTATATATATATATATGTATATATATATATATATATATATATATATATATAT